>NW_024426564.1:229211-270004 GCF_017311325.1 Ursus maritimus
TCTCTCCCCCCAACCCTTTCACTCATTCCAGGTCTGTGTGCAGGCAGGCTCAGCTGGCCCTGATGCCTTGCCCAGTAACAACGTGAGAAATTTCTTTGCCCTGGCCGCTTTCAATACTGTATCCTTGGATCTAATATTTCATAATTCGTACCTTCAAGTGATTTCGGGCGAGCTTTTAGGTTTGTCATGGCTGAGCTTCTTGGGAGGGGTCCTCTGCCTCTGGGACACTCCAATGTTTGTTTCCTCGCTAGATTAGGAAGTTTTCAGCTACAATTTGTTCAAATATCTCTCTTCTACCCTTGTTTTTTCACTCCCCTCGGGATGCCATGATTCTGACATTGGATCGCTTTCATTGAGTCAGTAATTTCCCCGAATCCTATATTGGCTTTTGGCATGGATTTTTTTAAGTCCAGCTTATTTCTTTTGTTTTTTCTCTTTCTACTAACCAATCCTCCAATTCACTAATACATTCCTCTGTCTCGGTGATCTGGCCATCAGAGCCTCTAGTTTTGATTGCATTTGGCTCATAGAATTTTTGAATTTCTGTCGATTTGCTCTCATTTCCACCCTTAGGGATTTTATATTCTTAGTAACATTTTCATTAATACTTCTTTTCAAGTCTACTCATCATCTTGACCATTGTTACCTGAATTCCATTTCTGATAATTTGCTACATCCATATCCATTATTTCTGTGGCAGAGGCCACAGACTCAGTGCTGTCTTTTCTCTCTTTGCTGGGGGATCTCTGCTTCTCATCATTCTGATGAGGAGGCCGTGGGTAGCTTGCCCAGAGCCCAAATTATTGACTGGGACCCAGGCCGTGCGCCCTTGTTTTATAGGGATCTTAGGTTGTGGGCTCCTTCTTTAAAGATTTTATTTGTTTATGTGTGGCAGAGCCAAATCCAGCGAGAGAGGGAACACATGCAGGGAGTGGGAGAGGAAGAAGCAGGGCGCCTCTGGGCAGAGGAGCCCACCAGGATTCCCTCCTTTCTGGAATGCCGGGACATCACATTCCCGAGCCGAAGACAGGCGCTCACGACTGCATCACCCAGACACCCCGGGATGTGCACTTCTGGTTTTTCAGCCTGCCTTCTGGGGAGCAGCCTGCCACGCCGAACTCAGGCAACCCTGTTTGGGTAGAGTCTCCTCATGTCCCCTGCGTAGGGGATGGGGATGGAGCACCGCTGTGTGAGCTTGGTCTTTCCAGGCTTTTGTTCTCTGGCAGCTTTCCTGGCGGCTTGCTGTGCCTCTTCTGAGTCAGGAGAAGCAGCGGCCGAATCCCAGCCCCTGTCTCAGAACAGAGGGATTAGCCAGTTTCCTCTCCACCGGGAGGCCCTCTGGCCACTAACTCTGTTACGTTGGTGCTGCTCAACCCCGGCAGCTGGAGCAAAGGCTCACATCACCCAAAAGTCCATGCCTCTCAGCCTCCAGGCCGGCACATACCTCCTGCCTCCTGTGTTTCTTGGCCACTGCCAGTTTTTCAGCTGCCTCCTGCCAGTTTCGGTTCAGCTCCTGTGCCTCCAGCCAGCATGCACGAGTCCAGGTAAGCCTGGTGCAAAGGTACTCCGGCTTGCAGCCGTGCTCAGCCCGTGAGTTACAAAAGGTTCTGCTGGAATCGCCCCGTGCAAAAGTGTTGGGCGCCTTGGCGCCCGACGCGCAGCCTCCCTTCCGCTATCTCCAACATCTGTGCGCGGCTTCACGGCTCCCTCGCATCGCACCAATACTCAGCGCTGGAGATGCGTTCATATTGTAGAGATCCAGATGCATCTTCCTGCATCTCAGGCCGATTCCCGCGGGGATGTTCAGGCCGGTCTGGTACCTATCCAGCCCGACTCAGTGTACTGGCTGAAAAAGGGGTCCCCTCCCACTCCCCTCTGCCATCTTAACTCCCTCCTACTCTGATCCTTTAAATTGTACATCCAGGTGTCATTAGGGTACAGAGTGTTTCACAACCTTGCCCTTCAAAAATATTTCCTTCCCAGAGACTCCCGTGCCACTCGTCAGATACTACTCATTCCTCAGCCCAGTCCCCTGCAGCCACAGCTCCCTCAGCCTGTGAGTATTACTTCTTCTGAGCCCTGTCCATGACACCCAGAGGAAAGGAGGGATGACTCCATGACACACGACTGGCAGCGTCTAGGTAAGGGGGTGGCTCAGCCCTCTAAGCCAAGGCTCCAATACCTTCTGCAGGGTTTGCCTTGAAATTAGAAAGCCTAAGGCCTGGGAAAGTTATTTAGCATCCACCCTCAGGTGGGGCTGTCATCTTTGGGCCTGCAAAATATGAGCATTGGGGCACACATGTGTGCACTCACAACACTAGGGTCTGGGTGGGATCTGATTACCACAGACTCAGAGAAGGTGAGAAAGGAAGAAAAATGTGGTGGGAGGTATTCCCTATATGGGACACCACTCCCCCAAATTCTTAGATGGTTTCACCTATGCCTGTGGACTTCCTGCAAGAAGTACATGCTGGAACACTCCCTATTGCACAGGCAAGACACAGACTATCCCTGACAGGCCCAACGGCTTCTCTGGGGTCAAAACAGGTAAGATGGAGAGTTGTGTCAGAGCCCAGGGGTGTTTTCAGGGGGACAGGACCTGTGGGCAGAAAAGAACTGCTGCCCCAGGTTGTGAGGGCTAGGTTATTATATACCATGGGGAGTAGGTAAGGAAAAAGGAGTTTGACAAAGAACTTTCATATGTTAAAGAAGACTCCTGTGACACTGGAGGCCTTGGGGCTATTGTCAAATTAAGGTTGTTGACCCTCTAGAAAGTGTTAATAGTGGGTGATATGGTTGTGGAGCTTCCCAGGACAATGTTACTTCCTCCTATCACATGTCCCTTTCAATGGGCTCCAGGTTTAAAAAAGAAATTCCATTTAATTTTACATTTCCTTCTGTCTCAGCTCTCACTTTATGGGAGGGGGTGGTAACGTTAGGGCTTCAGGAAACTGAATTATGGGTCTTGCAGGGCTGTGATCTCTGTCAGTTGCTACTTTTCCTTCCTTAGTTTAGGCAAGCAGCCAGGAGTGCCAGGAATGTTGCATACATGAGGGGTTGCAGAATGTCAGCTTCTCCTTTGCTCCAGTCACCTTCTTCTATTCCCTGTCACCAATTGTGAAGCCTGATGAGTTCTGGCCACTTTAACTCTGTTACTGTTGGTGCTGCTCAACCCTGCAGCGCCCCGGGATGTGCGCCCCACACCAGGCGTCCCTGCCCTCACTTCCAGGGCCGGCACATCTCTGTCCTTTGTGTTTCTAACACCGCCAGCTGCCAGCCGCCCCCGCTTGCTCCCGGTCTCAGTCTGGTTCCAGTCAGCACAACGGAGTTCCGTGAGAAGTCTGGTGGCGCGTGCTCCTGGCTCATGTTCTCAGTCTGCTCTCTCGCAGGTGCTGTTCCGCGAGTCCGCCCGCTCCGTGCAGGTGGCTAGCGCTTCCTGGCGCCCGATTGCGGCAGCTCCCCCCCCTTCCGTTTATCTTCCAATATCTGTGCGCGGTTTCACGGCTCCCCGCATCGTACCTCAATACTCAGCGCTGGAGATGTTCATTTGTAGAGATCCAGATGTATCTTCCTGCATCTCAGGCTGATTCCGTGGATGTTCAGGCTGGTCTGGTACCTATCCAGCTCGACTCAGTGTACTGGCTGAAAAAGGGGTCCCCCACTCCTCTGCCATCTTAACTCCCTCCTACTCTGATCCTTTTAAATTGTACATCCAGGTGTCATTAGGTACAGAGTGTTTCACAACCTTGCCCTTCTAAAATATTTCCCTCCCAGAGACTCCCGTGCCACTCGTCAGATACTACTCATTCCCTCAGCCCAGTCCCTGCAGCCACAGCTCCCCTCTCTGCCTCTGTGAGTTACTTCTTCTGAGCCCTGTCCAGATGACACCCAGAGGAAAGGAGGGATGACTCATGACACACGACTGGCAGCGTCTAGGGGTAAGGGTGGGCTCAGCCCCTCTAAGCCAAGGCTCCAATACCTTCTGCAGGGTTTGCCTTGGAAATTAGAAAGCCTAAGGCCTGGGAAAGCTATTTAGCATCCACCCCTAGGTGGGGCTGTCATCTTTTGGGCCTGCAAAATATGAGCATTGGGGCACACATGTGTGCACTCACAACACTAGGGTCTGGGTGGGATCTGATTACCTACAGACTCAGAGAAGGTGAGAAAGGAAGAAAATGTGGTGGGAGGTATTCCCTATATGGGACACCACTCCCCCAAATTCTTAGATGGTTTCCCACCTATGCCTGTGGACTTCTGCAAGAAGTACATGCTGGAACACTCCCTATTGCACAGGCAAGACACAGACCATCCCTGACAGGCCCAACGGCTTCTCTGGGGTCAAAAACAGGTAAGATGGAGAGTTGTGTCAGAGCCCAGGGGTGTTTTCAGGGGACAGGACCTGTGGGCAGAAAGAACTGCTGCCCCAGGTTGTGAGGGCTAGGTTATTATATACCATGGGGAGGTAAGGAAAAAAGGGAGTTTGACAAAGAACTTTCATATGTTAAAGAAGACTCCCAGGACACTGGAGGCCTTGCTATTGTCAAATTAAGGTTGTTGACCCCTCTAGAAAGTGTTAATAGTAAGATGGTTGGGAGCTTCCCAGGACAATGTTACTTTCCTCCTATCACATGTCCCTGTCAATGGGCTCCAGGTTTAAAAGAAATTCCATTTAATTTACATTTCCTTCTGCCTCAGCCTCCCTCAATTTTATGGAGGGGGTGGTAACGTTAGGGCTTCAGGAAACTGAATTATGGGTCTTGCAGGGCTGTGATCTCTGTCAGTTAAGCATTTCTTTTTTCCTTCCCTTAGTTTTAGGGCAGCCAGGAGTGCCGAGGAATGTTGCATACATGAGGGGGGGTTGCAGAATGTCAGCTTCTCCTTTGTCTTCAGCCACCTTCTATTCCCTCATCACTAATTGTGAAGCCTGATGAGTGACTTGATCTCAGGACGCGCAAATCATGACATCAGCTGAAACCAAGAGGCAGACCCTGAACCCATGGAACCAGCCAGGCACCTTGCTCCTTTTGGCTACTGTGGGCCCTCCTGTCCCAAATCTTTGCCTACGTCATCAAGAGCCTGGGGGTTTGCGCTGAGCTCCAATCCCTAACCCTCCTGGTGACCGCACTGAAGACCGCATGTCTCCCATCCCACCTCAGGCTAGAAAGGCCTCAACCGTGAAGAGCAATGGGATCTGTGTGGTGCGGCCCCAATGGGTGGAGCTGCTGAAGAAGCGAGTAGAACACCTGCTGCCCGCCTTCCTAGACAGAGACCTCAGCTACGTCTCCATGTTCCTGGCCACATACAGAGCTTATGCTACCACCCAGGAGGTGCTGGACCAGCTGGTGACAAGGTGAGCACCCTGCCCCTCCCCAGCCCAGTGGGATTTGCCCACCTCCTGCCTGGGAGTCTGGGGAATGCCACCCAACTTCGCGGAGCCTCAGTGGGCTCCTCGGACTGGGGCAGAGTTATTACAGGGACTCAGTGGGGTCCTGTAGGGTAAGGACACCTGGGTGCCTGGCCCTGTGGAAAGGTCCACTACAGGGGCTGTGGTCATACTCATGTACCATCATCTCACTCCCCATGAAGAAGCTTCGGCCTCACCCTTCACCATCACCACGGTCTTGAGCTGGGCTCTTTTCCCATTGGAAAAGGACATCTGACACTTCATCTAGGGTCTGTGTCCTGGGTGAGACCAGAGCAGGGATGCCCAGGGATGAGCAGGGGACCCCAGGCCCACTCAGCTCTCTGGGATGGGGCTGGTGGGGGCCCTTTCATTCAGGGAGCATAAAGGATGCCCTTCTAGGTGCAGACCTGCAGACGCTTCCCTGGGTGCTGACTGTGATCCCACGCACACAGCAGACAGCACCCAGGAGCACCCCAGGGCTCCATTCTAGTCGGCAGTCAGATAGTGACAGACGCTTCCCTGGGCGCTGACTGTGATCCCACGCACACAGCAGACAGCACCCGGGAGCACCCCAGGGCTCCATTCTAGTCGGCAGTCAGACAGTGACACTAGATATGATGAGAGGGAGGGTTCACAGGACATTTATGCATCCCCCCCACCCCCCCCCCGGCCTCCTCTAGCTACAGATGCGTCCTCTCCTCCTGGGACGAGATCGGCGGAGCCCAGGAGCAGCAGGGAATGTGAGTGGAGGGTCCAGGTCTGAGGGCTGCTTCTGCAGAAGAGGAAAGGGGTCCTGGAGAGCCCTGGGTGGGGTGTGGGCACTGTAGGAGAGCAGAGGGGGCTGAGGGACAGCCTCAGCCCCTAACAGAGTCATTCCCCATCCCCGCCGACTCCCAGCCCTGTCTCTACCCCAATCCTGGGACCCAGAACAAAGGGCATGGCTTCCACACATCGGGTGGAACGTCGACACTGGGTACTCAGCAGGTACTCAGAGGCCCAGGGAGGGCTCGGGGACTAGACGTCCCCCACCCAGTGGGAGATTAGTGTCCATGGAAGGACACCCTCTCCTGGAACCTACTGAACGAGGCACCACGTAGGCACGGGAGGGGAAGTGGGAGGTATCGGGAGGGTCCTGGGATGGTCAGGGATGGGACAGAGTCCCTTAGTTCCCTCCTTGGTTGGATAGTCACAGAACACTAGTGTGCACTGAGGGCAATGACCATGCCAGACACGCCAACTCTCCCTGCCCACATGCAGTGGAAGTCACGCGGCAAGTGGGCAGGGAGACTGAGCAGGGTGTCCAGCTTCCGCTTGGAGGACAGAAATGGTCACACCAGGGGTCAAGGACTCCCACTCACAGAGGCTTTGGGCCAGCCCCTCCTCAGTGACCAGGCCTGCCTCAGGCAGCTCTGCCACATCACAGGTGGACATGGAGTAGGAATGGGCTCTGACAGCCAGGAGCCGGGGACCCAGGGGCCCAGGTTCCCACAGGGGCTCCCTGGGGCATCCGCGTGGGAGGTGCCCTGTCCTCTGACTCCTCTGCCCACCTGTCTGTCCCCAGGGCCATCTCCTCCATCCTGGGCACCTGGCTGGGCCGCTACCCTGAAGATTTCTTCCAGCCCCCGGAATTTCCCTGCCTAAAGACACTACTGGCATACGTAGGGCTCCTCGTGCCAGGCTCAGACCTGGAGCAACGTGCCTGGCTCCTCCTCTCTCGGCTGCGACACCTCGAGCCCGCTGAGCCGGAGGCTGGGGGTGAGGAGGACTGGGGGTGACTGATGGAGGCCTGTGGAGGGGAGAGAGTGGGCCACACAGAGCAAGCCTCCACAGACTGCAGTGTGGCTGGGAGCAAGGAGTGGTCTCAGATCACTGTCCCCATGGGCTACAGTTTGGGGAGACCACCCAGGGATGGGTTCTTAGACAATACTGACTGGTGGGCAAAGTTGCCTTCATTTGGAAGGGACATGGAAAGACAATCATGATGACCATACTTTCTCTTCTTGGAGCGACAGCAGCAGCCCCAGAGCGAGATCCGCGACCGCGCCGAAAGCTAGTCCCACCTCCCACTGTGGTGCCTGATGCAGCTTCAGAGCCCGAGCTGGAAAATCCCATCACTGCTGCTGGAGCTCAGCAACTCAAAAGAGCAGGGACGTCATCTGTCCTGTCGGGCCCAGTGCAGCTGGTGGTCAGAGCTCTGATCCACCGTGAGGACGTGCAAGAGTCACCTGCGCCCTTGGAAAGCCAGGAGCCTCAGCAGGCCCCAGCACCAGCCACGGAGGTCCCTGAAGAGCCCGAGATGACACCTCCCACGTCAGAGCCACGGCAGGATATACTCACAGCTCTGACTCCCTGTCGGGAGCTAGAAGAGTCACCTGCACCTTTGGAAAGCCTGGAGCCTGAGCAGGCTCCAGCACTGGCTATGGAGGTCCCTGAAGGGCCACTGATGCCACATGCCATGTCACAGGCAGCGGAGGATACACTCACAGCTCTGATGAACGGTCAAGAGCTGCAAGAGCCACCAGCATCTATGGCAGCCCCAGAGCCCCAGCAGGCTCCAACTCCAGCTATGGAGGTCCATAAAGGGCCCCTGATGCCACCTGCCCTGTCGGAGCTGGCGCAGGATATACTCACAGCTCTGACTCCCTGTCAGAAGCTCCAAGAGCCACTTGCGCCCTTGACAGCCCCGGAGCCTGAGCAGGCTGCAGTCCTAGCTATGGAGGTCCCTGAAGAGCCCCTTAGGCCACGTGACATGTCAGAGACAGCAGTGGATATACTCACAACTCTGACTCTCTGTCAGGAGCTAGAAAGGTCACCTGCACTTTGACAGCGTGGGAGTCTGAGCAGGCTCTGGCACCAGCCATGGAGGTCCCTGAAGAGCCCGTGATGATAACTGCCACTTCAGAGGCACGGCAGGATATCCTCACAGCTCTAACTCTCTGTTGGGAGCTAGAAGAGTCACCTGCACCTTTGGAAAGCCTGCAGCCCGAGCAGGCTCCAGCACTAGCTATGGAGGTCCCTGAGGGGACTGTGATGCGACCTGCCCTGTTGGACCTGGCGAAGGACATGCTCACTGCTCTGACTCCCTGTCAGGAGCTCCAAGAGCCACCTCCGGCCTTGGCAGCACCGGAGCCCGAGCAGCCTGCAGCACCAGCTACGGAGGTCCCTGAAGAGCCCCTTAGGCCACGTCCCATGTCACAGCCAACAGAGGATATACTCACAGCTCTGACTCCCTGTCAGGTGCTAGAAGAGTCACCTCCACCTTGGAAAGCACGGGATCCAGAGCAGGATACGGACCCAGCCATGGAGGTGCCTGAAGAGCCCATGATGACACCTGCCATTTCAGAGCCATGGCAGGATATACTCACAACTCTGACTCTCTGTGGGGAGCTAGAAGAGTCACCTGCACCTTTGCAAATCCTGGAGTCCGTGTAGGCTCCAGCACTAGCTATGGAGGTCACTGAGGGGACCCTGATGCCACCTGCCCTGTCGGTGCAGGCACAGGGCATACTCACTGCTCTGACTCCCTGTCAGGAGCTCCAAGAGCAACCACCGCCCTTGGCAGCGCTGGAGCCCGAGAAGGCTGCCGCACCAGCTACAGAGGTCCCTGAAGAACCCCTTAGGCCGCGGCCCATGTCACAGCCAATAGAGGATATACTCACAGCTCTGACTCCCTGTCAGGTGCTTGAGGACCCACCTGCACTTTTCGCAGCCCCAGCGCCCGAGCACGCTGCAGCACTAGCTCTGGAGGTCCCTGAAGGGCCCCTGATGCCACTTGCCATGCCAGAGGAAGCGGAGGATACACTCACAGCTCTGATGAACGGTCATGAGCTGTAAGAGCCACCGGCATCTATGGCAGCCCCAGAGCCCGAGCAGGCTCCAGCTCCAGCTATGGAGGTCCCTGAAGAGCCCCTTAGGCCATGTGACATTTCAGAGCAAGCGGAGTATACACTCACAGCTCTGACTCTCTGTCAGGTGCTAGAAAGGTCACCTGCACCTTTGACAGCGCAGGAGCCTGAGCAGGCTCCGGCACAAGCCATGGAGGTCCCTGAAGAGCCCGTGTTGACACCTCCCATGTCAGAGCCACGGCAGGATATACTCACAGCTCGGACTCCCTGTCAGGAGCTTGAAGACCCACCTGCACTTTTTGCAGCCCTAGCACCTGCGCACGCTGCAGCACTAGCTCTGGAGGTCCCTGAAGGGCCCCTGATGCCACTTGCCATGTCAGAGGAAGCGGAGGATACACTCACAACTCTGACGAACGGTCATGAGCTGGAAGATCCACTGGCATCTATGGCAGCCCCAGAGCCCGAGCAGGCTCCAGCTCCAGCTATGAAGGACCCTGAAGGGCCCCTGATGCCACCTGCCCTTTCGGAGCTGGCGCAGGATATACTCACAGCTCTGACTCCCTGTCAGAAGCTCCAAGAGCCACTTGCACCCTTGACAGCCCCAGAGCCCGAGCAGGCTGCAGTCCTAGCTATGGAGGTCCCTGAAGAGCCCCTTAGGCCACGTGACATGTCAGAGCCAGCGGAGGATATACTCACAGCTCTCACTGTCAGATGCTAGAAGAGTCACCTGCACCTTTGACAGCGCGGGATCCTGAGCAGGCTACGGCACCAGCCATGGATGTCCCTGAAGAGCCCGTGATGACACCTGCCACTTCAGAGCCACGGCAGGATATACTCACAGCTCTGACTCTCTGTCGGGAGCTAGAAGAGTCACCTGCACCTTTGGAAAGCCTGGAGCCCGAGCAGGCTCCAGCACTACCTATGGAGGTCCCTGAGGGGACCCTGATGCCACCTGCCCTGTCGGTGCTGGGCAGGGCATAATCACTGCTCTGAGTCCCTGTCAGGAGCTCCAAGAGCAACCACCGCCCTTGGCAGCACCGGAGCCCGAGCAGGCTGCGGCACCAGCCATGGAGGTCCCTGAAGAGCCCGTGATGACACCTCCCATTTCAGAGCCACGGCAGGATATACTCAGCGCTCTGACTCCCTGTCAGGAACTTGAAGACCCACCTGCACCTTTGGCTGCCCTGGTGCCTGCGCACGCTGCAACACTAGCTATGGAGGTCCCTGAAGGGCCCCTGATGTCACTTGCCTGTCAGAGCCAGCGGAGGATATACACAGAGCTCTGACTCCCTGTCAGCAGCTTCAAGAGCCACCTGCACCTTTGGCAGCCCCGGAGTCCAAGCAGGCTACAGCACCAGTTATCGGGGTTGCTGAAGGGCACCATCAACCACCTATCTCAGTGGAGCATCCGGCCTCGGCCCCGGAGCAGCAGTTCCTGCTCGCTGAATCCCCTGTCATTCCATACTTTCTAATTTTTGCATTGTTCATGCACCTATTTCATAGCTTAATATATTCTTGTCTATAAATAAAGGATAAATTGAGTTTTTGTGGAATTTTACTCTGATCCTTTTAAATTGTACATCCAGGTGTCATTAGGTACACAGTGTTTCACAACCTCCTCCTTCTACAATATTTCCCTCCCAGAGACTCCCGTGCCACTCGTCAGATACTGCTCATTCCCTCAGCCCAGTCCCTGCAGCCACGGCTCCCCTCTCCTCTCCGCCTCTGTGAGTTACTTCTGGGTTTTCATGTGTGTGGGATCAGGCAGTGTGGCCTTTTTATATCTAGCTACGTAACCTATGAGTGATTCATTTATTTTTTTCAGGTTTCTTTCTCTTAACAAACAAACACACAAAAACAAAAACAGAAACAAAAAAAACCCATTTTACTACAAAGGAATATTCCTGATACAATACTGCGCATGTGAAGCCCCAAAATGAAATGTTTTCATGATCTGGGATAGGCTTCCCTTTTGTAAGTGTGACCCAGGAGCCAGAAATATCTGGGTCCAGGAGACACCTTCAAAATCTTTCATTTTCCTGGATAGGCCAGGTTTCAATGATTCTAATGTGCATATTATAAAAATATTGAGACTGCATATTAAATCTTCCTCTTTATTACAAACATATCAGGTAATTAAAAGGTTCTCTAAGGTTTTAGCCAGATTACGTTTTGTTAGTAAAATAGTGATGTAAATATGAAGAAAGGAAGACACATTCCTTCTACCTTCTACCATGATAGCCCATAACACATGGCGTCCCTCTTCCAGTCCTTTCCCTCGGAGTGTATGGGTGAGTGAGAGCGGGGGAGGGGGTTTGCCTGTGTGGGGGACAGGGTGGGGCAGGGAGGGTTCCACAGCTGGGCTCTTGTTCGGCCTGAGGTCCCCACAGTGGACAGGCACTGCTACTCCTCTCCTGTCCCCTTCTGCATTTTCAGGGGCTACACATCATTTACTCAGCAGCACCACCTGCCCAACAACTGAGACCTCTCCAATTCTTTGAGTCTCCTCCTTAAAGTGAAGAGTACAATGTGCCGTAAATCTCTTCTGCTTTAGGGCTGTTTCCTAAAAGCACAATTTCTGGAACACACGCTAGTCCCATTGTTGGAGTATTGGCTGCAGGGTCCTCTAGCTATACTCTCTTTCTTTCCGTGGAGCCTTGCTCGGGAAAGGAGGGTCCCCGGAGACTAGAGATGAACCCTGAAATCACGAGGAAGACAAGCCAGATGCTCCTTAAGGCATAGTCACATTCACTTTTTTTTTTTTTTAATTTCACTGATGCGTCTTACATGTCACCTTTTCCTTCCCGAAGTTCCTCGTTTCCTTAGTTCTGTCAGGAAGGGTCAGCTGGTGGCAGATGTCCCTGTTCGAACACGTCTGTGTGTCTTCATTTCACCTGGAGGTGGTTTGGCGAGGTGTGGACGGTTCTGCCCTGGAATGTGCTTGCTCAGTCTTCGGAAGATCTCATTCCATCACATCCTTGATTCTATTTTGCAGTTGAGAAGTCTGCTGTCACACCACACACACACACACACACACACACACACACACACACACACACCCTGCCCTGGAACACCCCTCATCCAGACCCCGTCCCGGGACACACCCCAGCCACTCCAGCCCCTCTTGCTCTAGAACTCAGCTTCTAAGTAGAGCAACCGGGTCCTGCTTCCAGGCCAGCAGAGGGGCGTCGGCCGGGCCACACTTGTCTGCTTGCTCCGGGTCCATCCTTTTTGGGCCCTGTCCTCCCAGGAAGGAACCAACCTCTCATGGCAGCTCAGGTCAGTGAGTCACAGACATGACCTGAATGTGTTCATCCATATGTCCACTAGGTGGCAACAGCGAGAACTGCTTGAACCTCTGTGAACAGGAGGGACCTTTACTGAGGAGGCAAGAGAAGGCTAGCTGAGGAGGACAAAGCCGGAACTGACACCCCACCCCCACCCCCCACCATGGGGTGGACGTGACATTCCTCAGGCACTCCCGGCTGCCCTAAGGGGCAAAGAAATAGTTCACCTATAGACACCATAATCCTGCAAGACTTAAGTCTCCCTCAGTTTCCCAATGTCTTAGCACTTTCCAAGAACCAAGCCTTTCTATCAGTTACTTAGCTTCCTGAAGGGAAAGTAGATACAATGAAATGTCCTTCTAATCTGCAGCCTCCAGGAAGTTCCCAACCGTCTTAATGTTCATGCCTTGCTAGAGGGCAAAACCACCTTCCCTAGACAATGGCAAGGCCTCTCGTACCTTGGGAGTCTTCTTTAACATATGCAAGTATTATCTCAACCTCCCTTTTTCCTTCCCTTCCCCCAACCCCATAGTCTTATCATCAGCCACCCCTCACAAGCCGGGGCAGCAGCTCTTTCTGCCACGGGTCCTGTCATAAACCACCAATTTTGCACCAAAGACGTCTCAAGAATTCTCTCCTGGTCGTCGGCTCCGGGTTCCACCCCACTGAACCTCACCTATATTCCACGACCTCCTCATTTCCAAAGCACACTGGGTGCTCATGGAAGCTGCAGGATGGACAGAGCCTCAACCGGCGGCTTTGGCACTGGGCATAGCCCCTCCACACCCCTCAGGCTCCTCCAGCAGTGACCCCCTGCCCCTGCCAGCCCCAATTCCCGATAACCCTCCGGTTCAGTTGTTGTGAGAGCAGTGCCTACGCTTCCTGCTCGAGACCCAAGTGAGGAGAAGGGAGAGATCCCTCTCCTCGCACCAAGTCACTTGACGGGGAGTCCACTTGATCAGAAGCTCTCCGTCTGGGAGCCCTGCAAAGGACAGGAATGCTGTGACCCTCCGCCTTCCCCCAGGACCTTTGGTGTGGGGAGCACCGCAGACGTCTACACAACTTGGCGCACAACAGCATCACACCTCCGCGCCTACAGATGCGGGCGGCCGTTTTTATTCTCACCCTCTCAAGAGGCGGGGAAAGCCCTCTGGGAACGCAAGGCACACAGAGCAACCCGCTGACCCTGAGCCCCACCGGGCCCCCTGGCAAGGGGCAGTGCATCCCCGTCCAGGCAAAAACACCTGCGAAACAGGGCACTAGGCACCTGCCCCCCGAAAACGAGGTGAAACAACAAGTGAACAGCAAGTTTACAGACCAAAGAGGACGGCCAAACTCCAGCGCTAGGGGAAAACAGCACCTAGAGCTCGAGGCTTTTTCTCATCGTTCATTTCTCTCTCCATTCAAAATTTTCCATTTCGTTTTTTTTTTTTTCCTTGTCTTTTGTCCCTTTCCAACTACTTTTTCTTTTTCTCTTAGCAACTCTTCATTTTTCAATCTTTTCTTAACTTTCATTTTTTACATTGACATTTTATACACATATTCTTCATTTTTGGATTCCTGTCGCTATATTCAATTTGATTTCTGTGTATATATGAGTTTGGCTTTCTTTACCATTTTGGGATTTAGTGACTTCCAACACACCGACCAACAGACACTCGGGACCAAGTGGCTCACCCTGTTTTGTCCACCCTGTGAGATCCTAATCTCTCTCTCCCCCATCCATTCGTCTCTGGGAAAAGTGACTAGAGGGAGGGATTCACAGCAAAAGAAAGAGCCAGAGGTAACACTCTCTGCCACTGATCTAATGCATACGGTTTTAAGTAAGATGTCAGAGCTGGAACTCAGGATGACAATTACAGAGTTGCTAGCTGGGCTTGAAAAAAGTCTAAATGACACGAGAGACTCTCAGAGTGCAGAAATGAAATCGAATCAGGCCCAAATTCCAAAGGCTCTAACTGAGATGCAGTCTACATTGGATGTGGATGCTCTAACGGCCAGGGTCAATGAGGCAGAAAGCAGAGTCAGTGACACCAAAGACAAGCTGACGGAAAGGAAGGAAGCCGAGGAAAAGAGAGAAAGCCAACGAATGGACCATGGGTGGAGGAATCGAAAAATCAGTGATGCCACAAAAGGAAACAATATTGGAATTACTTCTGGCCCCGAGGGAGAAGACACAGAGGGACAGAAGATCTGTCTGTGTAGATCGTAGCTGAGAACTTCCCCAATCTGGGAGGGAAACGGGCATTCAAGTCCAAGAGGTAGAGAGGACTCTTCCCCAAATCCACAGGAATAGAGGAACACCCTAACATATACAGTGACGTTTGCAATTTCAGACACAAAGAGAAAATCCTGAAAGCAGCTTGAGACAAGAGGGTCTTCTAGCCACATACCTATCCACAGAGACCTGGCACACCAGAAAGGGCTGGCGTGATCGAGTCAGGGTACTAAATGAGAAAAACATGCAGCCAAGAATACTTTACCCAGCAAGGAGGCATTCCGAATAGGAGCAGAGATAAAGAGCTTCCAGGACAGAAAGGGACTCAAAGGATTTGGCCGCGAAACCACCCTGCAAGAAATAGGAAGGGGGATCCTGTAAGTGAAGAGACACTCCAAGAGTACCACAGACCAGAAAGAAACAGAGACCATCTACAGAATTAGGGACGTGACAGGTAACGCAATGGACTCATCTCCATCTGCTTTTTAGATTTTTTCTTTATCATTGGTCTGAAGCAATTTTATTGGGATGTAGGTTGATAAGGAGGGTTTTTTTCATGATCTTTATGTTTGGGGGTTTTGTTGGCTGGATTCCTGCATTCTTGAATCTCTGGGTGGAGAGGGTTCATACAATTCAGATAATAATCAGACATTACTTCTTCAAACAGTTTTTTTCTGTACCTCAGCCAATTTCTTATCTACCAGGCCACGTGAAATTGCTACAAAGCTCACACATACTCTAGTGTTTGTGTGCAGGGCGTGGTTTGCACCCTTCCTTTTCTCTGCTTTATTCTGGACAACTGCTATGATCATACATTCAAGTTCTCTCTCTCTCTCTCTCTCTCTCTTTTTGCTATTTAGTGTCTAACGTGAAAGAAAGGCCATCTACTACATTTTTCATCTTAGACGTGCTACTGTTCAGCTCCAGAAGTTGGGTTTTCCTTGTTTTCATATTTTCTATATCTCTGTTTCACTTCATCCTTTGTGTACATTCTTACGTATATAAAACGTCTTTCTAACAGTTGTTTGAATGTCCATGTGCAATACTTCCATCGTCTTTTTCATTTCTGGGTAGGTTTCTATTGTTTAATCTTTCTCCTCAGTACGAGGTGAACTTTTCTCCTTCTTTGCATCCTGGTAATCTTTTGTTGGAAGGCAGCTATCGTGAATTTTAATTGTTAGATATTAACTATGGCTTATATTTCTACACATACTCTTGAGGATTGTTCTGATGGGGAGGTTCCTGGAAAACTATTTTATCCTTCCAGACTAGCTTTCCAAAGGTTTGTTAGGTGGTATCACAGTAGTCTTCAATGTATTTTGCTACTGTTCTGTTGGTATTCTGAGCTCTCTTTGCAATGTCCCACGAATTACGAGGTTTTCCACTCTGCCTGCTGCCGGTAGCACAGACTTTTCCTGATTGTGTGTGAAGGCTAGTGACATTTTCCTCTCTGCTTCCCCTGGGCTATTATTTTCCCCATGCCACCTACGTTCCTCACACGTGCCCTACTGCGGAATTCTATGACAACTCAAAAGTGATCCTAGATGGCTTTCTGAGGTCCTCTTTCTCTGTGCAGCTCTCCTCAGTATTCTGTACTGTAAACCACAGCCATATTGACTTCTCCAAACTTCCACCTTGCTGTCTCCAACTCATGGAAATGGCTGAGCTTCGCCTGTGTTCTACATTCCTGACCCGTAGACTAGAAATGAAATCTCTTTAGGCAGTAAGTTAGGGAAATGCAGAGTCCCCCATGTTTGTCTTTCCTCTTGCCTTAGTCACTTCCCTGCATTGCCTGGAAATATATCGAAAGTGTTCTTTTCCCAGGGCACCTGGGTAGCTCAGTTGCTTAAGCCTCCGACTCGTGATCTGGACTCAGATCATGAAATCCACGTCTTGGGATCAAGACCAGCATTGGGCATCACACTCGGCACAGAGTAGACTTGCGATTCTCTCTCCCCTCTCCTTCTGCTCTCCCCCACACACACTCTTTCTCTCAAACCAACACAGAAAATCTTTCAAATAAAATAAAATAAGTCACTTAAGAGACAGGTTATGTAAGAAGGACATTCATACCCTTCTCTTTTCCTGTTGAAAGCAGGATATAAATCTACCATGTGAAAGACATCCTTCCTGTTCCAGGAGGCAAAGAAATATCCTTATCACAAGAGATAGGAAATTAAGAGCCAAGAAAGCTGCATAAACAACCTTGTTCCTTTTTACTAATTTACTACACTAGCCCAAATTCTGTTCAAATTCCTTACGAATCGAAGCTCCTAATGTTAAGTTTCCTATTCCTGCCAATTCCTCTCTGATTTACTGTCTTTGTCTAAAAAGCATAAAAACTGCCTGCTTTGGTTATTTCTTTTGGTCTCAATTTGCCATGCACCTGTAATAAAACTTTGATTTTTTTTTTCTTAATCTGTCTCATGTAAATTTAATTCTTGGTCCAGCCAGAATACCATGGGGTAGAGGGAGAATTTTTCCTTCCCTTCTATACATAATCTCTTCTATGTTTCTGACAATTTCCATAATGTGTTAGTTTCTGATTGCTGCTATAACAAATTACGTCAAATTCAGTGGCTTAAAGCAACACAAATGTATTATCTTACCGTCCTGCAGATCAGAAGTCTAAATCAGTTGCATGAGGCTAAAACTAAGATGTCAATAGGGCTACAGTCCTTCTGAAGACTCTAGGAGAAAATCTGTTTGTTTGAGTTTCCCAGCTTCTAGAATGAATGTACCCTACATTCCTTGGCTTCTCTCCCCCACCTCCAACCGGCAATCTCATCATTCCTACCTCTGCTTCTGTGGTCACATCTCCTTCTTGAACTCTGCTTCTCCAGCCTCCCTCTTTCACTCAGGAAGACCCTTCTCATTATTTTGAGCCCACCCAGATATTCCAGGAGAATCTCCCCACCTCAAGGTCCATAACCTAATCACATCTGCAAAGTCCCTTTTCACAGATTCCCCAGATTCCAAAAGCAACATCTTTGGGGGAATTATTCTGCCCACCACACATGACATTAAAAAATTCTTCCTTATCAATCAGAATGAAACCCACAGTAACAGTATTCTTCACTGTCTCCAATGCATTCTTTACAATAACATTGTCCAGTGAGTCAAAACTGATCAAATGTTTTCTCAGTCAGGATGGTTCCAGTTATAGGGGACAGAAATCTCAACTCAAATTCCTAAAATACAAGTCACCTTAATTCACTGTATTGTAAATTCCACATAGGATCTTTTTATCTCATTCTACAATAAGTGCGATATTGCACACACCCTAGATTATAAACCCCTTATTGTCTGCTTTTAGCAGAGAGTCAGTGACCTTTCAGAAGGGAGGAGTAGGGCACTTTGATCTTTTGGAGTGGACAGAATGGAATGGGAAGAAGGAAAGAGTCAGTCAGGAGGATCAAAAATACCAAAAAGTGGGGCACCTGGGTGGTTCAGTCAATTAAACATCGGATTTCGTTCAGGCCATGATCTCAGGGTACCCGGATCCGGCCCCCTGATGAGACCAGAGTGGGAGTCTCCTGGTCCCTCTCCATCTCCCTCCCCCACCATGCTCTCTCCAAAAAATAAATACATAATCTTTTTTTAAAAAATACCAAGAAGTTACCTATCCCAAAACCAATGAAACATTTCTAGGCGATTCAACAAGCAACTCTTTTAAGTGTGGCTTCTCTCAGAAATACAGCATCCAAGTGAAGTAATGGAGTAAATATCAGAATCAGCAGCAGAAGACCTGGTTCAGCTGCTTCCCTGATATATAAACTCTGAAAATCACTTAATGCCAAGTCTAATTTTTCTATAAAGCTCCCCATTATATCACAGGGATATTGTGAAGATCAAATAAGTTAATGAGTGTGAAAGAGCTTTAAAGCTCGCAAGTGCTATGCCAGTGTCCACAATTCTCATTTATTCTGCAGAGGAAATGGGAACACACAATTTTTGGAGCATGAGGGACTTCCTGGGATAAAAAGCCTGAGTGGGACATTCAGTATACAGTCAGAGAGGGAAGTAGTGGGCCAGGGGAGAGGGCTACCCAGAAGAAGTGAGAAATAGACACTGTAGGTTAGGCCAAAAATTAATTTCTCACCCTTGTATATTATCAGTGATGGTGGTGATAGGAATTGCCCTATAATCAACTGAACATCATTTTCTATATTATCCTTGGTGTACTATGCCTAGGATAAAAGATCTCAATTCCAAAACTACCTGAGAATGAGTACGGGCAGTATAGCCTTCTTCCTTATGCATACCCTAGTTGCCAACGTCACAATATAATGCAAGCCCCACATGGATCAAGTAGCAGTATCTCTATGTTCTAGAAGCTCTGAGTTTTGCAATACCTTCAAGTCTGGCCTCTGATCAATGGTAACAAACGCAACAAGAAAACTGGGGGAAAGGAGGCCAAGACACAAGTTCTTAGGAGTAAGAATTTTTGGTAATTTCTGATGCATTCCCCCATTACCATCTTCTCTTCTACACACTGTTTCCTGAAGAGTCAGCTATAAGGCCTCCTTCCACACCTTTGATTTCATATATCCTAACCAATCCACAGAACTCTTCAATCTTAAATTCAAACTCAAAGTATAGGGGCACCTGACGAGCCCAGTTGGAACAGTGTGTGGTTCTTGATCTCAGGGAGGTGAGCTCGAGCCCCATGTCCGGTGTAGGGATTACTTAAGTAAGTAAAAATGAAAAGAAAAACCCCAAGTATGATCTGTAGTCTTCCCCTTGGGATTCTTCTTTCTCCAACTCAAACTACCAAGCTCTTACATCTAAACAGAGAAAGCCAAGGTTCATTAGAGCAAGAGGATCTCGATTTTCACTGTAGACAAAACGATGAATAGTGATGCCAAAAGAGTTGGCTGTTACGGGGTGGTGGCTTTCTTGTTTGTTTGAATTGCATATTGTGTAACTGCATTAACTTAAGCAACATATGCACTAAGTGCCACAGGCTTTGCAAAGATTTCAAGAGTTCTAAGAAAGAGAGGACCATTGTTCTTTATGTTTTATGGATGAGGAGCTGAGGCCAAGAAAGGTTAAGGAACTTGCCCAAACTTACACATCTAGAATTTGCACTCACACAACCTGACCCTCAAGGCCAAACCCTTGACCTCTCTGGCAGAGAGCTGATTAAAATCTTAACTCCATGGCCCATGCCTCATCTCTGTGTTTGTATGTGGATTACATGAGAAACCATGAAAGCCCCTCACCTAATACTTAGCACACACTAGTAGTTCATTTAATCATGTCTAAACACATCCTAAAGGTTTAGATGTGGAAGCCCTGCTTTCCCTTTAAATTCCCCTAGTGACAATTTCAAAGTCTGTAACTTTAGTCCCCACAGAATTAACTTTTTCTAACTAGTGACTAGGGTAAGCTGACGACATTGCTTAAAAGGTCCCAAGGACATAAAACCTATATAATTCAGGTAAAAAACAAAACAAAACAAAACAAAACAGCCAACCCTGCAGCTGCCAGCCCCAGCTGCCCTCTTTCTGTACACATTTCCCTTCAGTAATCGGTAGAATAATCCGTCTGAAACTAGCCATATAAAACTTACACCCAGAGAGTGTGCTGCCAAGGAAACAATGCCTCCATCACACTGGTTGTGAATAATTAGGACAAGTTTGTGTAGAAATCTCCTGGTAAGCTAGCATGGCCTATAAAAGTGGTTTAAAGACACTTTGAATCATTCTGCCACCAATATCATCTGAAAAACTGCAAAAAAATATACCATTCTTATGCCACATCTACAGCTGACTGGAAACCAATTCTAGAAAATCTTAAGGCAGAGTTACATGCTCTACATACTGAAAACGATGATAATAATATAGGCGCTAAGGTGTAAAATTTTGCAAAAACCCTGGAGCACTTCTGGTAAAGTATCACCAAATGTATTTACTGTGACTGATCACCAAAAACTGAACAAGACCCAGGAGAACTTTGAGGGCTCTGGCCATGCTTATGGAAAAATCAAGGTAAACAGGGTTATCTGATGTGCCCAACTTTAAATTTGTCTGATTAGTTCTTTCCACTAGAAAATAATTCACTATCAAAACTTGACATTGAAACTACCAGACCGTGACAATTCAGTTCTCTTTGGAGGGGACGGGAGCACCGGAAACAACCCAGGGTGATTTTACAGACACTCTGTCTTACTCTGGTTTTGTTCTTAATTATTTTCCTACATTTTTCTGAAGCATATGCCACAGACATTCGATTTTCTTTTTGTGCACCATATTCTCAACATAAACTGACACCAAATTTCTACTGCAGTGGGGCACATCTCCATTTCTCAAAGCTTTTTTTCCTGCAGCTCCAAAGAAATAGAAAAAAAAAAGTGATGATGATGGAACACAAGTCTTCATTACAGACCTAGTTCTCCATCCACACACTCTGTGTGGGGGAAATTCTCCAGATTAATTTAAAATAAACCCCTGGCTCTATTCTTGCTCAGTTCTTTAGTTTTCAAGTTTGCAATCATCCTTTCGGTTGATTAGTAAATTAAAAAGGGAACAGATGTAAATCATTCAACTTTTAAAATAGCTTTCTGGGGACACCTGAATGGCTAAGCTGGTTGAGCATCTAACTCTCAGTTTCAGCTCAAGTATGAAAACACGGCTGTGGGATCAAGCCCCCTAGCGGGCTCTGTGCTAGGTGTGGAGTTGGCTTGAGATTCTCTCTCTCCTTTTCCCTCTGCCCCCCCCCCCTCACTCACACACACATACACACACACATACTCTCTCTTTCTCTAAAAATAAGTAAATCTAGAAAACAATGAAATAAAGTAGCTTTCGAGATGGTCAGAGGGAGAAGCAGACTCCCCGCTGAGCCGGGAACCAGATGCTGGACTCAATCCCGGGACTCTGGGATCATGACCTGAGCCAAAGGCAGACACTTAACTAACGGAGCCACCCAGGCACCCCCACTAAGAAAAACTGCTTAAGAGTAAAGTTAATCCATCACTACATTAAGATGTTACAATAAATATTAATCTAAGCTCTAGACACCATGAGTTTAATTCAAATGTTAACTAAAAGACTTCTCCTGGCTCAGAAATACCTTCTTTTCCCATGGCTCTACTTTGCTAGTTTCCTAGTTTGACACTAACTTAATCTCCCCTCTATTGATATAGACTATCACAGGGGCCACTGTCTGCAGAAGACCAGCATGATGAGTAATAGGAAATGCTGGAGAAGGAAGAGATGACTAGAAGCAGAAGAGAAAGAGTTCTCTAGTCCTTTTTCATAAGCAATGTGGAGCTGATTCATTTGTCTGGCAGAGAGCCTGCCCTTGATGAATGAGGGAACGCTCCAGTAGTGACCAGTGATGGGAAGAAGATAGCACAGGATGAGTGGACCCCAGGAAGCAAGAGAGCGGCATGCATGGTGGGCACCCCTGGAAGACTGTGCATCCAGGCCGTGACATGAAGACAAGCGAGAGAAGAGAGACTCCCCACAGAGCCCAACCAGGCTGGTGGGGTGTACCCAGCAGAGGAAGAGGCAACTCACCAAGACGCATTCCACTTAGCGCCCTAATTATGCCAACCGTCACATAAGTGATTCAGGTCAGAGTGGGGGCACAGAGAGCCTGGGCCGGGACTCAGGAGGCCTGTGCTCCGGACACAGCTATTACTGCAATTCTCTGTGAACTAAGGCCCATTGCATTACCTCTCTGTGCCTCATTTTCTCTTTCTATAAAATGAAAAAAAAGAAACAAACAAACAAAGAGAGAAGAGGGAGAGAGGGAGGGAGGGAGGGGAGAGGGAAGAGGGAAGAGGGAAGAGGGAAGAGGGAAGAAGGAAGGAAGGAAGGAAGGAAGGAAGGAAGGAAGGAAGGAAGGAAGGAAGGAAGGAAGGAAGGAAGAAGGGAAGAAAGAAAAAGAAAGAAAAGAAAGAAATGAGGAAAACTCTCAGCCCTTTCTAAGACACCCCAACCACACTGCCTGTTGTCCAGCCAACTGGGGAAAAGCCTCTGCTGGCCGCAGACCAGGTCATCGCCATGACAGTCCCAGGGCGTCACAGCAGAGCCCACAGGGGTGGAAGTCCTTTGGACGAGTGAAAAATGCAGGCAATAGAGAAAACCATGCTCAAGGCCAGGCTGTGTACAACTTTGAACATGTTACTGGCTTGGGGTAGAAAAAGCCTGGTTTCTTCTCTGCTAAAGATTTATGAGTAAATATAAGCCCTCCGCTCTCCAAGGCCGCCTTATATCTCTTGGTGAATCATGGTTCTCTGCACTATTTTCCCAAAAACGTCTGTGTGGTGCCTACTGTGTATGCAGCATGATTGAAGATGCTGAATGGGGTTTTTAAAATAAGATAGTGGACCGTAAGCTCCAGATGGAGGGAAAAGCAAACACAGAAGAAATTAAGTGACCAGATGATTGATACAGATGGTAAATGTTATTTTTTTTCCTAATTCTTTGCAGAGTGTCCAATAAAGAGAATGGAAGAGGCGGACCTACTCAATCAAACCACTTCCGTGACATACATTCGGCTTAGAGGCTTATCTGTCAATCAGAAGGTGCAGATGGCTGTGTTTGTCCTGTTTCTCACACTCTATGTCCTCACACTAATTGGGAATATCCTCATTGTCATAACTATTATCTATGACCGCCGGCTCCATACCCCTATGTATTTCTTCCACAGTAACCTATCTTTTATTGATGTCTGCCACTCCACGGTCACTGTCCCCAAGATGCTCAAAGATACATGGTCAGAAGAGAAGCTCATCTCCTTTGAGGCCTGTGTCACCCAGATGTTTATCCTGCACCTCTTTGCCTGCACCGAGATCTTTCTTCTCACTGTCATGGCCTACGATTGGTACGTGGCCATATGCAAACCCCTGCAGTACATGACAGTGATGAACTGGAAAGTATGTGTGCTGCTGGCTGTGGCCCTCTGGATGGGAGGCACCATCCACTCCATATCGCTGACCTCCCTCACCATCAAACTGCCCCACTGTGGTCCTGATGAGATTGACAGCTTCTTCTGGGATGTGCCTCAGGTGATCAAACTGGCCTGTACAGACACCCACATCATTGAAATCCTCATCGTCTCCAACAGTGGGCTGATCTCGGTGGTCTGTTTCGTGGTCCTCGTGGTGTCCTATGTGGGCATCCTGGTGAGCCTGAGGCAGCAGATCTCCGAAGGCAGGCGGAAGGCCTTATCCACCTGTGCAGCACACCTCGCCGTCATCACACTCTTCCTGGGACACTGCATCTTCATCTATTCCCGTCCATCCACCAGCCTCCTGGAGGACAAGGTGGTGTCTGTGTTCTTCACCGCAGCGCCCCCTCTGTGGAACCCCATCATCTATACTCTCAGGAATGAAGACATGAAGAATGCCTTGAACAAGTTCATGGGGAGGTTGGAGGGGAGAGGAAAAAATGACAATGTCTAGGCTCTTAAGAGGCCTGTTGCTCCACATCCAAGAAATGCCTTGCAAAGAATAAGTCACCTAACATTTATCGGGCTTTACGACTTATAAATTCTCTTCGGTCCAATATCTAACAATCGTACCAGTAGCTTTGATTTTCAGGACCTTCCATATGCTGGAAATTGTTCTAGGCACTCTATATTTACTCCATGCCCACAGCCACTTGAGAGGTAGGTTTTATGCTTGTTTACAATGATGGAACGGAAGCTCAGAGAGAGCCAACGGCATGCCCAAGGTCACCCAGCTAGGAAATGCTGGAAGCAGGTATTAAGCCAAGTGCATCAACACAAAATCATGCTATTCTCACTACACCGTGTCGCCTTTCCGGGCTTTTGTCTTAGGGTGGTAACTAATGTTGAAATGAACCTTTAGATTGCTGGGCAGCACTTGACTACATCATTCACTCAGATGCTTGCCTAAACGGCTCAGCAAACACCAGTGACTCAGACCAAGTGAGTTTGCTTATGACTTCAGTCATGTAGAAAGAAGACTTTGAGTCACTGAAGGTACTGATATCCTCAAGTGACCAGGAAAAATCTGTCATCAGAGCAATGAAATGGGGATATCTTACTATTCATTCATTTGACAGATTTTTACCAAGCACCTATTATGTGCTAAGGACTAGGCTTACAATAACACACACACACACACACACACACACACACACACACACACTGAATGTTGATAGAGAGTTTCAGAAAAGACTGTCTTCAGAGTGGGGAAGCTAAGAGGGTCTCTTTGACAAATGACATAGAAGCTAAGATCGGAAAGATAAAGAGGAGGCCTGCATGAAAAAAGACAGGTGATGAACATTCTAGGCAGAGGAAATGGCAGGTGTTGGGAAAGACCCTGGCTTGGTCCAAGCACAGAAAGGGTAGTGTGGTTACAGCTTAGACCCTAAGGCAGAGAATGGTGAGAGATGACGGTGAAGAGGTCAAAAGAATACTTTCGCGTCCTCTCAAGGGTCAACCAACTTTCAAAATGGTGCCAAGACAAAACAAGGGGGAAGAAAGTCTTTTTAAATGGTACTGGATCATCTAGGTAGATGGGAAAAATTAATCTCAACCCTCATCTCACGCCATGTATCAAAGGAAACTTAAGATGGATCACAAACCTAAAATTTAAAGCCGACTGTAAAATTTCTAAAAGAAACTAGGAGAAAATCTTCGAGACTTCGGGGGACGTGAAGATTTCTTAGGACACAAAAAGCATCAATCTTAAAAGTAAAAGAATGATAAGTAAGACTTAATCCAAATATAAACTTCTGCTCTTCAAAATATATCATACAGAAAATAAAACTGCAAGCCACAGCATGAGAAAAAATATTACCAAGACATATATCCAACAAAGGTCTTGTATCCAGAATATACAAAGAATACTTTGTTTACTCTTACAACATAGTGACAAGAAGAAAAAACTAATCATAATAAATGAGTAATATTTTTGAACAGACACATCACAACACAAGATATAGGAAAGGATAATAAGCAGATGAAAAGATTCTCAGCATCATCAGTAATTAGGAAAACGAAGAGTAAACCACAGGAATTTCAGGCCCAAAATTAAATATTGACAATAACAGTTATTGGATGCTAAACTCTTCAACTTCTGATGAGAACATAAAATCTTACAACCACTTTGGGGGCACCTGGCTGGCTCAGTCAGTGGAGCATGAGACTCTTCATCTCAGGGTCATGAGTTTGAGCCCCACAGCAGGGGGAGAGCTTATTTAAAAATAAACAACTTCAAAAAATCATACAACCACTTGGAAAAACAGCCTTCTAGTTTCTTATGAGTTGAACATACACTTACTATATGATCCAAGAATTCTACTCCTAGGTATTTACCCAGGAGAAATGAAGACCTGTGGCCAAAATAACCTGTAAGTAAACATTTATATCTACTTTATTCACAACTGCCAAAAACTGAAAACACCCAAATGTCCACCAGTAAATGATTGAATAAACAACTGTGGCATACCCATACCATGAGATATTATTCAACAATAAGAAGAAACAAACTGCTAATACCCACAAAAGACGTAGGTTAATCTCAGAAGCAGCATGCAGAGCTAAAGAAGTCAGGCACAGAAAAGTTCGTACTGTACGATTCAATGGATATGAAGCTCTAGGAAAGACACATCTAATTCATAGCGACAAAAATCAGACGCTTGCATGCTTGGGTGGAGATAGAGGGATTGGCTGGGAAGGGACTGAAGAAACTCTCTGGGTGATGGAAATGCCCTATATCTTGACAGGATACATGGTTACGTGGGTGTATATATACCTTTGTCAAAATTTCTCAAACCGTCCAATTAAAATGCATGCATGTTATGGAACTAAATTCTACACCAATAAACCTTATTTTACAGTAAGTTCTTTATACATTTCCACCTTGATCTTATCAAAGTATTATGAAAAATACAAAATAGATGCAGGAATGAGGAATCACGTTCAAAGTAACAGTTTAATTCACTATAAATGATTGACGGCTTAAATAAACACCTTGAATCTACATTTAAAGGCAAAATTAAAACCACTTTAATTTATAGAACCTAAGTGTGATATCGCTTCCCAGAGGCAATAACCCACAGAATCCACAAATCAAGAAAATAAGTTCTCTCACAAGTGTACCTGTTCCTGAAACTCAGTCCATGCCCCAAATTGTGATCTTTTACTAGTGAAACCAGAAGGCTTCTTTAAAGTTTTCCAGATTCTTTTTTTTTCCAGATTTTATTTATTTATTTGAGAGAGTGAGAGAGCGTCACGAGCAGGGTGAGGGGCAGAGGGAGAAGCAGAGTCCCGTCTGAGCAGGGAGCTGCACTCCAGGCTCCATCCTAGGACTCCGGGATCCTGACCTGAACCGAAGGCAGACACTTAACCGAGTGAGCCACCAAGGAAGCCCCAGATTCTTTTTCCTTTAGGTTCCACCATGATCGTTTCCTCTATGTAAGTAAAAGTTAATAAGTCCTTCCCTTTAAAAAGAAGTTCTGCTCTGTGCCATTTCATCTACTGATTCTGTTTTTTCACTTCCACTGTCTCGTTAAAGATATGGCCATAATTATA
Organism: Ursus maritimus; assembly: GCF_017311325.1. Taxonomy (NCBI): domain Eukaryota; kingdom Metazoa; phylum Chordata; class Mammalia; order Carnivora; family Ursidae; genus Ursus; species Ursus maritimus. The sequence continues at coordinate 256,485 of NW_024426564.1, forward strand.
CTTGTGACTCCAAATCCATTGTGTGCCTGACTTCATGAAAAAACCTGTTTCTATCTGAAATGCTTGATGACACTTTTTACCTCCTCATTCCTCAAGGTGTAAATGAGGGGATTTAGCTGAGGGGTGACCACCGTGTAGAAGACGGACACCACCTTGTCCATGGAGAAGTTGGTGTCTGCCCGAGTGTAGAGGAAGATACATGGTCCGAAGAAGAAGCCAACCACTATGAAGTGGGCTGAGCAGGTAGATAGGGCTTTCCGGCACCCCTCAGCTGACTGTTTTCGAAGAGAAACCAGGATGACCGTGTAAGAGGTGACCAAAGCGAGGAAACAGGTGAGGGAGACGTTTCCACTGTTAGACACAATGAGCATTCCCGTGAAGTACGTATCTGTGCACGCCAGCTTGATGACAGGGGGCACGTCGCAGAAGTAGCTATCAATAATGTTGGGGCCGCAGTAAGGTAGACGAATGGTCAGGAAGGTCTGCACCAGAGAGTGGACAGTAGCTCCCAACCAGAGAGCAAACACGAGCTGCACACAGACCTGATGTTCATCACACTGGGATAGTGCAGCGGAGCACACTCCATAACGATCTAAGCCATGATGGTCAGCAGAAAGATCTCAGTACAAGCAAACAGATGTAGAGAGAACAGCTGTGTGATGCAATTATCAAAGGAAATTGTCTTTCTCTCCAAAAGCAAGCCCTCTAGCATCTTGGGCACAGTGACAGATGAGTGGCAGATGTCAATAAAGGACAGATTCATCAGGAAAAAGTACATGGGGGTATGGAGACGCAGACTAAAAACTATAGTAACTATGATGAGAGTGTTCCCCAAAAGGGTCAGTATATATGTGATGGAGAATGCTACAGAAAATAGTACCTCCAGCACCCAGTTCTCAGTGAGTCCCAAGGAGACAAATTCAATCACTCTTGTTTGATTTAGAGCATCCATTCAATGAATTGTCAAAGGACCTTGGGGGGGGGACCATGAAAGCTAATTTAGCTTTAAGATTACAGGACTAGAACTCACTGAAGTGATTCTACATTCCATTATGAATTGCTTATTTATTATCAGGGCATATAAAATAGAAGAGCAACCTAATAGCGACTGTTACAATACACCCATTACGTACGAGGAGCCGTTCCCAGCGTTTTATATACACATTTCTATTAACCACAACTGCACCATAGCATAGGCATTACTATTCCTGGCTTGCAGATGAGATACATGAATCTGACAAGAATAAGTTAAGTTGCCAAAACTCTTAGCCACTAGTTAGCTGGCTTTTTTCATTTCGGTCTAACCCACAGATAACACCAAATTAATCTTCCAAAATATGACACCCAACTAAAGTCTTTCACCATTTCACTCTTCCTATCAAATTAAATGTACATCCAAAGACTGGAACAGACTAATACCTGTTTATTTTTCCAGTCTGGAATCCTCCTTTTTCCGCTACTTACTCCTCTTTGCAAGCCGGTTGGTTACTGTTTCTGCCATGTTACCCCCACCTTTAAGAAAACTTTGCTGGGGGCGCCTGGGTGGCACAGTCGTTAAGCCTCTGCCTTTGGCTCAGGGAGTGATCCCGGCATTCTGGGACCGAGTCCCACATCAGGTTCCTCAGTTAGGAGCCTGCTTCTTCCTCTCCCACTCCCCCTGCTTGTGTTCCCTCTCTCGCTGGCTGCCTCTGTCAAATAAATAAAAAAAAAATCTTTAAAAAAAAAAAAGAAAACTTTGCTGATACAATCAAATCCTATGTCTAGTCTTTCATGCCTATTTTATGGTACTGAAATATTAAAAAAAAAAACCACTTCTTTCTGTTTTCCATTGCATTGAAATTTTCCTAAAAAGCAATAACTACTGGGGCACCTAGGTAGCTCAGTCGGTCACGTGTGTGACTTTTGGTTTTGGCTCAGGTCATGATGTCAGGGTTGTGAGATCAAGCCCCATGTCTCTTTCTCTCTCTCTCTCTCTCACAGGAGTAACTAAATCTTTTCTTTAAAAAAGATCTTATTCTTCATAGTATATTATGATATCTACCTAGCTGCCAACCAAAACAAGTGGAGAAAGAAAACTTCTCTGGGGCTCTTAAGTTGTTGTTGTTGTTGTTGTTGTTTTCTAAGGGTGGTGGGACAGAGGGGCAGAGGGGGAGGGAGAGAGAGAATCTTAAGCAGACTCCACGCCAGGGCAGAGCCTGATGTGGGGCTCAATCTCACAACCCTGAGATCAAGACCCGAGCTGAGATCAAGAGTCAGATGCTTAACCCACTGAATCACCCAGGTGCCCCTTCTCTGAGGCTTTTAAGAAATGAGGATGCTTATGGTAGAACCAAATAGTATCCTCTACTAATGCCTAGAGAAAAGACCAAAAGCACTCCTCCTCGGATATTCCAAGGATGCGGTCCTGGTGAGTTATGTCTCAGAGAGAGTGACACTGGATCGGGAAGCCCAGGGGAGCAGAACTTCATGCTAGCTGTACTCTGCCATTTCTTTCCCGAACAGCCCCAAATCGAGTCTGTAGTGCTGACTTTCAGAGCTCAGGAAAGACAGGCTTTCGTCTGGTGGTAATAAAGACTCCCTCACTTGATTCACAAACAGTAAAGACTGAAGAGCAGCGTCTGCCAGTAGAAGAACAGGCTCCTCTCATCTTTGAAAGTGTATCTTAGTCGAGCATTCTTTCGAACTTTGTTTGGAGATGCCTGGACGCAGGCACTGTGCTGTGGCTGGGTATTGATCCGCTCCAACCTCCACACCCATGTGAACTCTGCTGACTTTGTTGATTGATAGAGAGAAGGAACAGGTGCTGTGGGCAGAAATCTAAAAAGGTGGCAAGGCATGATCTATGATTGGTTTGAGGAATCTTAGAGGTGTGTGTATTTGTGTATCTTGGGGGTGCGGGGTGCCTGCAGAAAAGCAACATATTGAAAAAGTATACTGAGTCCTGAGACAGCAAAGAGGTTAAAATAATTCTCATAAGTTAAAAGGCCTTCTACTAAATGTATAAATACTACACACTCTCGCAACATAACAGACAAGTGTTTGAGAATGGGTCTTGCTCAGGACCATGAACACACATGCATACGGGTACATACCCCATAGAAGGCATGGCAGGCAATGCAAGTGAAGAGGTGGTAAAACTCACCAATGTTCTTCAATGACACAGGGCTGATGTAGCTAACTGTTATCATGTTCTTTCTTCCACTACGTCCATAATCCCTTCTGAAATGAAACAGAGAGAAAGCAAAATGTTTTAAAACACTATGACATTAGTACCTGGTTTTCTGTTAAAATAATTTCACCCTTAGGGCAGACGCCTGCGTGGCTCAATCAGCCGAGCATCTGCCTTCAGCTCAGGTCATGGTCCCTGGGTCCTCGGATGGGGCCCCAAGTCAGGCTCCCTGCTCAGCGGGGTGTCTGCTTCTCCCTCTGCAGTTCCCCCTTTTTGTGTTCTCTCTCTCTCTCTCTCTCTCTCTCTCTCTCTGTCAAATGAACAAATAAAATCGTTAGAAAAAAGTAGTCTTAAGACCTTTTATTTTGGTCTCTGGATTTTTTCAAACTCCTTCCTTCTCTGTTAATTTTGCATTTGTCCTTTTCAGTCCTTCTGCCTTCTTCTAGCCGAGTAAGGTGGAGTACTAAGCCTACTTGCCTTTCCACTTTGATCAATAATTATTCTGGGCGCTATTAGAACTATCTTTGAACAGGTTCCAAAATCTGTTCATCAAAAGCCATTTATTCATTCAACAAACATTTCGTATATAAGGAAAATACTCATTTTTAGTTAATACAAATAAATAGCATACATTAGGAGATATAAGCAAATACTAACTTGAAGCTTAAAATTTTGCATCAAGAAAAGTATAAAAGTGTGTTGATCATGGTAATCATGTCACAATGTACATCTTTATCAAATCACATGGCTACCTTAAATACATTCAATCTTTATTTGTCTGTTGATTACACCTCAAGAAAGATGGAGGAAAAAAGAAAATATAAATTTTTTTGAGAAGGTGTGCCAAGAAAACCAGTCTTCGGTTCTACTGTTGTCCTGTTTAACTAATGAACATTACTGAGTGAAGACCTATTTTGTCAGGCAATAGATCTGAAAATTTGGATTCTGGGGCACCTGGCTGGCTCAGTCAGTACAGCATGCCACTCTTGATCTCAGAGTCCCGACTTCAAGCCCCACCTTGGGTGTGAAGCCAAATAAGTAGGTAAGTAAATAAGTAAATAAATAAATAGGTCTAGTACTAATCTTAAAAACATTTTGATCCTGCTCTTTTTTATCCCTTTAACCAACTGATCTGTTGTAACTGTGGGTACACTTTGTGTGGGTCACTTGACTTAATTTTCATAATCTGGAAAGCAGGTAAGAATTTGATCTGGTGATGGGTAGTAAGGAGGGCACGTATTGCATGGTGCACTGGGTGTTATACGCAAGTAATGAATCATGAAACTTTACATCAAAAGCTAGGGATGTACTGTATGGTGACCAACATAATATAATAAAAAAATATTTTTAAAAAAAGAATTTGATCCCAGGTTTTTAAGGAAATCAGCAGAAATCTTATCTACTAAGGAGTAATTGAATTAAGAGGACCAGAATCCCCACTAGATATCCATATCAGATATATTAATGTGTATTGTGTATATTGAAATCCTTCATAAAGCACTGAAAGACCCTGAAAACCTGTCCCTTTCTGCCCTTTGCCTTTTCCTTTCACCTTTCACCCAAAGTCTCTGCAATCCCCACAATAGCTTCACAAAGGACACAGTAACAATTCTCTGGAATCCTGTTTCCAGACTCAAGATTGCAAGACTGACTCTGGCCAACATGCAGCCTGCTGGCCTGCTCTGCAGACATCAGACTGGCCAGGCCCCAAATCTCATGAGCTGACTCCTTCAAGTAAATCAATCAATCAATCAATCTCTCTCTCTCAGTCTCTCTCTCATTCTTTCTTTCTCTTTCTCTCTTTCTGTATATACAATTTATTTTGGAGATAGAGAGATAGTCAGAAAGAGGGTCTATTGGTTATGCTTCTCTGGACAACCCTGACTAATACAATTTCCTCCCTTGCAATTGTCTTAAAGACGGGAATGTGGTTTAGGTTTAGGAAAGTTAAGGTAGAGAGGAAGACCACTGTTCATTTATCACTCCCAGGATAAATTTCTCCTGAAGATCTTATTATACTCTCTCTCCCTCCCTCAACATCTACCTTAAATAAGCAACAGTAGTCATTATTACTTTATAAAGGGGAGGCAGGAAGAGGATAGGAAAACTCAGTGTCATCAACCAAATCGATCAACCCACTAACTCTATTAAACTCTGGTTCTCTTTTAAAGGCCAAAGCAATATTCTCCAACGTATGATCAGTCACATTACCTCACAGACTTATCTTGCTTGTTTGAAAGAGACTTCCCACTGACATCAATTGTCCTCTTATATCTCCTCCTGATTCAATTGTCCTCTTATGCCCTGTTACAGAAGCCCAGGATGGAAAATCCTAGAGCATACCATTTTACACAGGGTGAATTGCAGTCCTGAAAGCTTTGGGATTTTTATCTGCCTCTGCCTGACACAGCATTTTGAAGTGATCACTGGATGACTAGAATGGAATTTGCCATCAATGAATACTCAGGGGTACTATTACGAGTTTTCCATTTCAATGAATTTCCTGTTATTAATCTCCGTCATTTAGCAATTTAATAAGTAGACAATAAAACCAGCAGCCTCCAAATAGAGACAGAGTTCCAAACCTTTGGCAATTAGCAGGACATCAGTTTGTTCTGCCACTGTACTAACCACTGCAACATCCACCAGAGAGTCCAAGTCCACTGACAAATGAAACCTCACCCGTGAATCCTAAATGAACTGCTATCAATCCACGGGCTCCCAAAATGCCCAACAGGCAGCCTGGAACTCAGTAAGTTTCCAGAAATATCTGACTCAACACCTCATCATTTGTCTTTTCTACTGTTTCAGGAAAATTCAAAGCAAAAAATTACAATCTGTTCTTAACAGATTGTCCACATAGGATAACCTCTTTACATAAGGCAAAAATATCATGATGTTTGTACCAGTGGGTTTTCAATCTCCCAAAAAGCAGCTGTGACTACCTAAAGCAGAAACAATAGTAATGCGTTGTGGAACTGATAACATGCAGGGATAAAACATATGAAAATAATAACCAAGAGACTGGGAGGAAGAAGATGGAAGTTGGAAAGATTCTTATATTATGCAGGCAGTGGTATAACATTATTTGATGATGTACTCCATTAAAGATGTATTCTCTAAATGCTTGACAAACAGCTCAAATAAAGTGACATGGCTAATAAGGCAATACTGAAGATGAAATAAAACATTTTTTTAAAAGCTCAGTGATAGGCCAGTCAGTGATGGGTATTAAGGATGGCACCTATCACATGGTGCACTGGGTTTTATACGCAAGTAATGAATCATAGAACAGCACATCAAAAACTAGGGAGGTACTGTGTGGTGACTAACATAACATAAGAAAAAAATACTATAAGAAAATAGTAAAAAAAAAAAAGCTCAGGGAATCCAAATGATAAATATATATGTAAAAGAAAATGAGAATAGAAAACAAAGAGCAAAATGGTAGTTTTAAACCAAACCCCATCGATAATCACATTAAATGTATATGGTCTACCTTGTTCCCAAAATAGATAAAGAACTCTTAAAACTCAATAAAAAGACAACCCAACTGAAGAATAGGCAAAGGACTCTAATAGACATTGTTCCAAAGAAGATAGACAAATGGCCAGTAAACCCATGAAAAACTTTTCAACATTAGTAGCCTTCAGGGAAATGCAAAGCAAAGCCATAAGATACCACTTCACATGCTCTAGGATAACTGTAACCAAAAAGACAGAAAATGACAAGTGTCAGAAAGGATGTGGAGAAATTAGAACCCTCAATAATTATTGGTAGGAAGATAAAATGAGGCAGGCATTTTGGCAAAAAAAAAAAAAAAAAATGGCAGCTCTTCAAAATGTTAAAGACACAAGTTATCGTAATCCAGCAGAGCCACTCCTATACTGAAAAGAGAGCTGAAAACATATGTTAGGAGCGCCTGGGTGGCTCAGTCTGTTCAGCATCAGACTCTTGATTTTGGCTCAGGTCATGACCTCAGGGTTGTGAGATCCAGTCCCACATCAGGCTCTGCACTGAGTGTGGAGCGTGCTTAAGATTCTTTCCCATACAGCCACTCTGGAAAACAGTATGGAGGTTCCTCAAAAAGTTAAAAATAGACCTACCCTACAACCCAGCAATTGCACTACTAGGTATTTACCCAGAGGATACAAATATACTGATCCGAAGGAGCACCTGCACCCCAATGTTTACAGCAGCAATGTCCACAATAGCCAAACTATGGAGAGAGCCCAGATGTCCATCAACAAATGGATGCATAAAGATGTGGTACAGGGTGCTTGGGTGGCTCCGTCGGTTAGGTGTCTGCTTTGGGTTCAGGTCATGATCCCAGGGTCTGGCGCGGGGATGAAGCCCCACATCAGGCTCCCTGCTCAGCAGGGAGTCTGCTTCTCCTTCTCCCTCTGCCCCTCCCTCCACTCGTTCTCTCTCTCTTTTAAATAAACAAATGAAATCTTCAGAAAATAAAATTTAAAAAAATATGTGGTGTAGATATGCAATGGAATGTTATTCAGTCGTGAAAGAAAATGAAATTTCACCATTTGCAATGACGTGGATGGAACTAGAGGGTATTAGGCTAATTGAAATAAGTCAATCACAGAAAGACAATCCTATGATTTCACTCATATGTGGAATTCAAGAAACAAAACAGAAGATCATAGAGGAAGGAAAGGAAAAATAAAATAACATGGAATCAGAGAGGGAGACAAACCAAAGTAACTTTTAACTATAGGAAGCAAACCAAAGGTTGCTGGAGGGGAGGTCAGTGGGGGGATGGGGTAACTGGCGATGGGCATTAAGGAGGGTACTTGATGGAATGAGCACTGGGTGTTGTATGCAACTGATGAATCACTAAACTCTACCTCTGAAACTAATATTACACTATATGTTCATTAATTGATAAACTATAAATATAATATAAATTAATTTATAAAATAAATAAAATAAAATTTTAACATAAAAATAATAAAAAAAGATTCTTCCTTACCCTCTCTCTCAGCCTCTCCCCCCCAACTCATACTCTCTCTCTCAAAGAAAAAGGAAAGTATATGTCCACACAAAAATTTGTACATATTCATGGCAGCATAATTCATACGATCCAAAAAGTGGAAAAAACCAACAAGTCTATCCATTGACAAATGGTTAAACCAAAGTGGCATGTCCATAAAGTGGAATATTGTTCAGTAATACAAAGGAATGAGACAGCGACCCATGATACAACATGTATCCACCTCTGCAGTGAGGATGAAGAGACCGTGAGGTTTGATGATATTGAGGAGAAAAGGATACGGAGGCAGCAAGTGTCCCAGGCCCTGGCGGAGTTCCATCGTCGCAGAGAGTAAACATACGGCAGACTGTAGCCATGATAGATGCTACACGCTCCAAATCATGAAAAACAGTCTCGCATTTATGAATGGAGAAAAAGGAATTCAGATATGGAGGGGAAGGAAAAAGAAAGGAGGAAGAGGGAGATGTTGATGATTTCATGGGGAGTAGCCAGCCAGAATGCCTTGGAATACACTCAACAGAATCTACGAAATGGTCTATGTACATCTCATCAAATTTCTCTCTGTAAACAAACACCTATAGTGTTTATAGTTACAGATGTGTTTATATAGTTACAGATGTATTAAAAAAAAATCTCCAGTCAAGAACCTAACTTTCCAGTATAGGAAGAGTAAAGTAAAAAGAGCAAACTAGGGGCGCCTGGGTAGCGCAGTCATTAGGCGTCTGTCTTCGGCTCCGGGCATGATCCCGGCATTCCAAGATCGAGCCCCACATCGGGCTCCTCCGCTGGGAGCCTGCTTCTTCCTCTCCCACTCCCCCTGCTTGTGTTCCCTCTCTCGCTGGCTGTCTATCTCTGTCAAATAAATAAATAAATAATCTTTTAAAAAAAGAGCAAATTAAGTTAAAACAAGCATAAGGGGGATAAAACAAGCATAAGGAAGGAAATAACAGAGTAAACATAAATGAAATAGTATAAAACAAGAGAGATGAGCAAACAAAACCAAAAGTTGGTTCTTTGTAAAAATCAACAAAAATGACAAACCTTTCACTAGACTGACCAAGAAGGAAGAGAGAGATCATTAAAATGATTAAATTTTGGAATGGGAGCATTACTGTCCACCTTACAAAAATAAAAAGGATTATAAGGGAATGCTATGAACAGCCAGCAAAGTAGGTCACCTCTATGAAACGGACATATTTCTAAGAAGACACAAACTACCAAACCTGACTCAAGTAGAAACAGATAATCTGAACAGACCTGTAACAAGCGAAAAGATCAAGTGAGCAATGAAAAGAGTATATCCCAGGCCTGGAACTCCTCGGCCAGCAGCCTCACCTGACCCTCAGCACCATGGCTGCGGTGGCGGCGGCGGGGACGGCCTGGCTTCCATAAAGTGGAATATTGTTCAGTAATACAAAGGAATGAGATAGCGATGCATGATACAACATGTATCCACCTCTGCAGTGAAGATGAAGAGACCGTGAGGTTTGATGATATTGAGGAGAAAAGGATATGGAGGCAGCAAATATCCCAGGCCCTGGCGGAGTTCCATCGTCGCAGGAGAGTAAACATATGGCAGACTATAGCCATGATAGATGCTACATGCTCCAAATCATGAAAAACAGTCTCGCATTTATGAAGGGAGAAAAAGGAATTCAGATATGGAGGGGAAGGAAAAAGAAAGGAGGAAGAGGGAGATGTTGATGATTTCATGGGGAGTAGCCAGCCAGAATGCCTTGGAATACACTGAACAGAATCTATGAAATGGTCTATGTACATCTCATCAAATTTCTCTCTGTAAACAAACACCTATAGTGTTTATAGTTACAGATGTGTTTATATAGTTACAGATGTATTAAAAAAAAATCTCCAGTCAAGAACCTAACTTTCCAGTATAGGAAGAGTAAAGTAAAAAGAGCAAACTAGGGGCGCCTGGGTAGCGCAGTCATTAGGCATCTGTCTTCGGCTGAGGGCGTGATCCCGGCGTTCCAGGATCGAGTCCCACATCGGGCTCCTCCGCTGGGAGCCTGCTTCTTCCTCTCCCACTCCCCCTGCTTGTGTTCCCTCTCTCGCTGGCTGGCTATCTCTGTCAAATAAATAAATAAATAAAAAATCTTAAAAAAAAGAGCAAATTAAGTTAAAACAAGCATAAGGGGGAGAAAACAAGCATAAGGAAGGAAATAACAGAGTAAACATAAATGAAATAGTATAAAACAAGAGAGATGAGCAAACAAAACCAAAAGTTGGTTCTTTGTAAAAATCAACAAAAATGACAAACCTTTCACTAGACTGACCAAGAAGGAAGAGAGAGAACATTAAAATGATTAAATTTTGGAATGGGAGCATTACTGTCCACCTTACAAAAATAAAAAGGATTATAAGGGAATGCTATGAACAGCCAGCAAAGTAGGTCACCTATATGAAACAGACATATTTCTAAGAAGACACAAACTACCAAACCTGAATCAAGTAGAAACAGATAATCTGAATAAACCTGTAACAAGCGAAAAGATCAAGTGAGCAATAAAAAGAGTATATCCCAGGCTTGGAGCTCCCCGGCCAGTGGCCTCGCCTGACCCTCAGCACCATGGCTGCGGTGGCGGAGGCGGGGACAGCCAGGCTCTCATGGGCCCAGGGTGCTAGGCCCCGCGCTCCAGGGCGCTAGGCTGGCCTCCTGCAGGTGGTGGCACCAGGGGGCGGCCCGGACGCAGGTGGCGGGTCCCCATGGGGCGGCTGGGCCACTGCGCGCCTGGAGGGCTGGGAGGTGTTGGAGTACCTGAGGAAGACGCGCTGGGTGACCAGCCGGCGCAACTCCTTGCAGGCCTCGGTTGACGTGAGCACCTGCCCTTGAGCTTCATCTCGTGGGGCACCTCGAGATCTTCACGCCCTCCCTCCCCCCACCCCCACTCGGCAGCGGCAGCAGCGGCCATGGCTGGGCGCCCCAGAGCGTTCCAGGCCAGCCCAGGCCGATGCCAGCAGCGACTTCTACCTGCGCTGCCCCGGTGAGAACGGATGTTTGCCCTGTTGGTGGACGCCGTGTTCCAGAGGCGCAGGGCACCACCGGATAACGGCCGCGCGTGTGCACCTCCAGGTTCCCGAGCACAAATCTCAGGATCCCGTTCACTGCCCCGTCCGGTGAGAAGACGGAGAAGTAGGAGGCTCCCAGGTCCCGGGTGAAGCCTGTGCAGGCCCACATCTTGGCCCTGACCATCCACATTCCAAACGCCATGGCCCCCTTCCCTCATCAGCCCCCATCCTTCCCCCACCAGAACCCAGTGCTGCCAACTCCTGCCCATCCAGCCCCCGGGGAGCAGGGTGATACCAGCTGACCTCAAGTGAATGGCCGACAACTGGCAGCCAGAAAATGAAAAGGAAGCTTCTGGTGGAGACAGCCCCAAGAAGGATTCAAAGCACCTTATTCCTATGCAGAATTCATAGGACAGAAAACTACGATGGCTCCTGAGAAGCAACTTACCCTAAATGGAATTTATACTCACATCACTAAAAATTATCCTTACTACAAGACAGCGGACAAGAGCTGGCCGAATCCAATTCGCCACAATCTCTCTCTGAATCCTTATTTCATCATAGTACCACGTTCCCAGGAAGAACCAGGCAAAAGGGCTCATTCTGGAGGATAGATCCTGCCTCTGAAAGCAAATTCATAGAGCAGGCTTTTAGGAAAAGACAGTCCACAGGCATGCCTTGCTTTAGAAACCCTCTGGGACCCCTCTTCTCCAGAAGTGGCCCAGCCTCTCCCAATCACGCTGGAATGCTGTCTGCACTCGCCAGTGGTGCCCAGACCCCCAAGAGCCTGTCAAGGGAAGTTTCACCGGCCCCCCTGGAGTCTGAGCCCAGTGCCTCACAGCCCAAACTGGCCATCATCCAGGAGGCACGGTTTGCCCAGGGTGCACCAGGCTCCCCTCTGTCTCGTCAGCCCATTTTAATGGCCGGGCAGTGGCAGCTGCCACCGACGATCGATCGATCCCATCACCTACATGGTCGCTGCTCCCGTGACCACCTCGACCTCCCAGCAGCCTGTAGTGCAGATGGCACACGTCGCCTACCAGATCCCCACAGTGTCTGTCACCAGCATGGCAGGCCTGGCTCCGGGAAGCATGTACACTGTTGCCATCCAGGCTCTGGTCACTCAGGTGGCCATGCTGGCCCCTCCTAAGGCAGAGCCGCAAGACAATGGAGATCACAAAGAAGTAAAAGTGAAAGTGGAACCTATTCCTGCCATTACCCATGCCACAGCGGGCGCTGCCGACCGGACCATTCAGGAGCCACAGACTACCCCTGTCCACACGGTCACCACAGTGCAGCAGGCACCTCTAGGTCAGCACCAGCAACCAACAAAAACTGTCCCGCGAAACGGGACTCGCCTGATGCCCATCCCTGACACTGGCCGTAACCAGGTGAACAATGTGGTGAGTCCTCTGGACACGATGGCCACACGTGCATCGGTGTCGACCTCCCTGCCCACAAAGCGCCAGAATGGCGACAAGACGGAACAGCAGGAGCTGAGGCAGGTCCAGACGGAAGACGGCGGCGACATCATCATCATCACCCTGCGTGTGGCAGCCGGCAGGGAGAAAGGTGTCCAAAACCAGCGACTGGGACAGCTTTTCTCACTTTAATATTCAACTCCGTGGTGCCAAAAGGAGACACCACCTCCCACTGACACTCGGAGCATGTTGTCTCGGTGGGTAGAGGGTCCTGCCGTTGGACTTCACCTCAGCACTGAAAACACACAACTGAGGTGGCCTCAAAACTCCTAAAAGACAGAAGTCACACCTGAACAAAACCTCAGACAACAAAACCTGGTTCGGCAGTGTCTCCCCATCCCCAGCTCAGCTTGTCACTCCACAGCAAGATGCTGGGACAGGCAGGGACAGTCTCCACCACCCTCCCAGGACCCTTGGGGCTGGCAAGGGTAGATGAGACAGTAGTTCGTGGTTCACACGTGCAATTACAATATTTTGAGGTGTACTGTCTTTACAAAACAACGGGGTCTTTGACCTTTCATCTCACTCCATTTGTACCCTGGAGATTTTGGAATTACACAGGACCCTCACTCTTGATTTCATTTGGGGAAAAGACACAATGTAGTTCTGTTTTTGTTTTCTGTTCTCAGCCATGGAATGATTTCCGTTTGTCTGCCCTGTTAACGTGCAGATGGAGCTACTTGATGACATCTGCAGGTTTTCTGTGTTAGAGCAGATACCAGATGCATCTAGGATGGACAGACAGACTGGACAGATGGACCCCCACGCTGGGTCCCATGTTAACCATGACTGAAAGAACTGCTGGGCTCGGGAAGCTGCTCTTAACTGGGTCTCT
>NW_024426565.1:0-1922 GCF_017311325.1 Ursus maritimus
CACTCAACCAACTGAACGACTCAGGTGTCCTGCACCTGTTGGTCTAACGAAACCATGTTTACCAAAGTTTATTAAATGCCCTCCCCTTTTGATATAAAATAGTAGAAGACTTCTATGCAGAATGGAACCTAATGAAATTCTGATATATGGGTTGGATGTCATTCAGTGTAATCAATTCTTTCTCCTATTCCAGCATCACCCTGAAAATGTACATTGTTTTGAGGCTAAAGTGGTGGTTTTTATCCAAAATAGCATCTATAAGTAACACAGTTCCATATGTATTCAACGCCTAAAAAATTTACTGCCAAAAAAAATTTTTTTAAAGATTTATTTATTTATTTATTTGAAAGAGAAACAAAGAGAGAGAGGAGGAGAGGGAGAGGGACAAGCAGACCCTGTGCTGAGTGAGGAGTTCAACATGGAGCTCCATATCATGACCCTGAGATTATGACCTGAGCCGAAATCAAGCCCCTATTGGCAAAAAGTTAACACACATTTTCCACCTGAAGCTACATTATTCTTATTTGGAATACAGCTAAAACTGCCTGGATATTGAATTTACTTATTTAATTTGCTATATTCTGAGTCTAACATTTTGACTTTTGTTTTTGAAGATTTTTTTTTTTTCCGGTTAGGGTAGTAAATTGTGAAGAAGCACTACTCTGATTATATTCAGTATATTCACTCCTGAAAAAAAGTGATAATTGCCTCCTCTTTGCCTTGTCTGTCAATCTGAGAAATAGCAGTTGAAGAGGAGTAATTCTATGTTTATTGGTATTGCTTTTGCTCTCCTGATGCATTTCTCAGTAGAGTATTAAACCCAGAAGCTAGGGACTTTGAAATTCTAAATTTGTGGCATTATGTTGTCTAGATTTTTTCCCCCTCAACTAACATAGACTAGATACTATGCTAGCTTTTAAAATATTTTCAAAATGAAATCAGGGTTTCCCAAAATAGATTTCCTACAATTTGTCCTGGAGGCTCCAATTCATTTACTATGTGAAATGTTTTGCTATATTGCTTGATACTATTTTCTCCATATTGTGATGGGGCCAGTTCCAGCTCTGATCATGTGCCTGAATTCCAGAGTTGAATCCCAGGAATGACAGTCTCTATCACAGGCAAGGGGCCTGGGCTTGCTCATGGTTTGCTTGAGTGCTAGACTGCTCCCATAAATGAGGGTCCACTCCTGGCATTTACCGTTGATCATTTCTATGATGAAACGATCAATTCATCACAGTGAGGACCATTTCTGAGCCCACCCCCATCCCTGAATCTATTCTTCCTGATGTACAAAGACTTGTGCCTCTCTGACAACTAATGCAACCCAACTGACTCTGAGAATCATTTTCTTCTACTCATTAAAACTATACTTCTGTAAGAACTCTGATATTATAATGCAAGTGTTGAGTATAACTGATTTGAACATTTATTGACTGATTACTGTCTGTATTATATGCAAAGGGTTTTAAAATTTGATTTCTAATGAAATAATGCAATGTGAACCAAGTTGTTAAGTGGTTTTTTCATTGAGCGGTGCTTCTTCATATCCCTCAAGTTATACTACTTTAAGATGACTTCCTGTTTATTGATGCATACAAATGATCACATCAATGAATATAAACTATCTCAAAGTAATACATTTAAAAAAATAACATTTCAGACCTGCTGAGTTAAGATGGTGGAGGAGTAGGGAACCCCTTTTTCAGCTGGTCCCCTGAGTTGAGCTGGATAGGTACCAGACCAGCCTGAACACCCACGTAATCAGCCTGAGATGCAGGAAGATACATCTGGATCTCTACAAATGAACATCTCCAGCGCTGACTATTGAGGTACGAAGCAGGGAGCCGTGAAGCCACAAACAGATATCGGAAGATAAAAGGAAGGGGGAGGGAGCTGCCGCGTTCGGGTGCTGGGAAGCG
>NW_024426565.1:9420-11318 GCF_017311325.1 Ursus maritimus
TAGGTGATGGAAACCACAATCATGTGGGAAGAACAGGTGGAAAAGGCCTTTTTTCATTGTTGAATGGAAGGGAATCTAAAAATTGTCTTGATGATGTAGGCATATGACAGAACCACACAAGTAAGTGTCATATTCAGGGTCAGCACAGCACAGATTATAACTGTCCATTCCATGAACCATGTATCTGAACATGAGATTTTCACTAAGGGAAATGCATCACAGCCAAAATGATCAATTATGTTAAAGTCACAAAATTTTATGTTTAAGCCCAGGCTAAGTGGTGGGATTATTATACATAAGCCAGCCATCCAACAACAGATGACGAGATTCCTGCAGACGCTGCTGCTCATGATGGTTACATAATGCAGGGGTTTGCAGATGGCCACGTAGCGGTCATAGGACATGGCGGCCAACAGAAAAAACTCCGATACTCCACAGAGGTCCGTAAAAAACACTTGGATGACACAAGCATTATAGGTAATGACTCTGTCACCTGTTGCTATGCTATACAAATATCTGGGAACAATGACAGATATGAATGAGATCTCCAAGAAGGAGAAATGTTTTAAGAAAAAGTACATGGGTGTTTTAAGGTGGGGATCCACAAAAGTGAGGATGATGATGGTCAGGTTTCCAGTTACACTCAGCGTGTAGGTGAGAAATAGAAAGATAAAAACCAGAACTTGCAGCTCAGGGTCATCCGTCAGGCCCAGCAGAATGAATGTTGTTACTGTACCGTTTCTCATCACTGACTTCTGACTTCTCTCCAACCTGCATGTGAGATTCAGATAAACGTTCTCATAGATTATAGATTATTTTAACTGTTCTAAAGTATAAGGTACTCAAGTTTTTATATTAAATTATGTTTATTCATAAACATATATTATTTATATATTTACATTTTATGTCTATCCCGTGCATAGGATTTTCCCATGTGACTAAGTAGATTACTGAGGGAGTGTCCTTTTAGGGGTAACAAAAATTCTTCCCTGTTCAGAAACTAAGTCACAAAATTTCACCCTCAATTTCAAGTCTTTTCTTGACACTTTGGGCCTTTTTAGAAAAACAGTGCTAGCATAACTTGGGCTCACTATATAGACACTACAGCAAAACTAGAGTTGTTTAGGGACACCTGAGTGGCTCAGTGGGTTGGGCATCTGTCTTCAGCTCAGGTCATGATCCCAGGACCCTGGGATCCAGTGGAGTCCTGCATGGGGCTCCTTGCTCAGCAGGGAGCCTACTTCTCCCTCTGCCTGTCTCTCCCCCTGCTTGTGCGCTCTCTCTGACAAATAAATAAATAAAATCTTTAAAAACAAAACAGAACTGGAGGTCTTTGTTCCAAAAGAAGATTTTTGTTCTTTGGTGTGTTTTTAGGTTAAGTGAGCTTAATTCTTATAAACAACTTCACACCCTGCTGATTCCCCCACCTCCTGCTACACAGCCTAGCTACTTATTTTTCTGAATATTTGCATTACCAGCTGCATTTGTGTTACCTTTCCTGCGGATACAAGTGATGACTGCCTTCTCTTCCCTTTCTCATCTTCCAGTCAGTGAATTATTTTGTTTTCACCTGTAGGGACTCAAATATGTCTAATATACAATCTAGATCTTAAACCTTGCAGTTTTCTGATGTTTTCCCCTTTGTGACATTTTCTCCTTGCATGCTGAGTTTATTTGTTTTATGAGCAAATTCACTGTATTGTTTAACTTACTGTGTTTTCTTCTGAGTTTGGGGCAGAATTGTTTGTGGCAGAATTGCTTGGGACTATTTGCCTCATTCACAGTGTTTCTAATATATAGAAAAATCACTAACTGAGGATCAAGGTTTACTCAAAAGTTAAAATCCTCTTAGGAAATTTAGTTTCTCATTCAATAACTATCAAATATTTCTATCAAAT
>NW_024426566.1:0-613 GCF_017311325.1 Ursus maritimus
GGATGAAGGACCTTGATGTGAGACAGGAATCCATCAAAATCTTATAGGAGAACATAGGCTGTGACCTCTTTGACATCGGTCACAGCAACTTTTTTCATAACACATCTTCACAGGCAAGAGAATCAAAAGAAAAAATGAACTTGTGGGACTTCGTCAAAATAAAAAGCTTCTGCACAGCCAAGGAAACAGTCAAAAAATCTAAGAGGCAGCCCACAGAATGTGAGAAGATATTTGCAAGTGACACTATAGATAAAAGACTGGTATCCAAGATCTACAAAGACCTTCTCAGACTCAATACATGAGAAACAAATAATCAAATCAGAAAATGGGCAGAAGATATGAACAGGCACTTTTCCAATGAAGACATACAAATGACTAACAGACTCATGAAAAAATGTTCATCATTAGCCATCAGGGAAATTCAAATCAAAACCACATTGAGATACCACCTTACACCAGTTAGAATGGCCAAAATGGACAAGGCTAGAAACAACAAATGTTGTAGAGGATGTGGAGAAAGGGGATCCCTCTTACAGTGTTGGTGGGAATGTGAGTTGGTACAGCCACTTTGGAAAACAGTGTGGAGGTCCCTTAAAAAGTTAAAAATAGAGCT
>NW_024426566.1:623-5174 GCF_017311325.1 Ursus maritimus
AGTTGGTACAGCCACTTTGGAAAACAGTGTGGCGGTCGCTCAAAAAGTTAAAAATAGAGCTACCCTATGACCCAGCCATTGCACTACTAGGCATTTACCCCAAAGATATGGACATAGTGAGGAGAAGGGCCACATGCACCCCAATGTTCATAGCAGCATTGTTCAGAATAGCTAAATTGTGGAAGGAGCCAAGATACCCTTCAACAGATGAATGAATAAAGAAGATGTGGTCCATATATACAGTGAAATATTACTCAGCCATCAGAAAGAATGATGACCCAACATTTGCAGCAACATGGACGGGACTGGAGGAGATTATGCTAAGTGAAATATGTCAAGCAGAGAAATACAATTATCATATGGTTTTACTCATTTATAGGACATAAGGAATAGCAGGGGGATCAGTAGGAGAAGGAAGGGAAGAACGAAGGAGGGTAAAGAGAAGGTGGAATGAACCACGAGAGACAATGGACTCTGGGAAACAAACTGAGGGCTTCAGAGGGGACGGGGGTGGGGGATTGGTATAGGCCAATGAAGGGTATTAAGGATGGCATGTATTTCATGGAGCACTGGGTATTATATGCAAATAATGAATCATGGAACACTATATCAAAAACTAAGGGTGTACTGTATGGTGACTAACATAACATAATAAAAAATTTATAAAAAATTAGCTCATAAAAATAAAAAAAGGAATTTTGTGACTATTGTCTATCTCCAATAGGATTAAGATAGATGCTAAATATAAAGGGCCAAACATTAGCCAGGATTTAACTCCTTTTGTTGCAAGTCTAGTGTTGGTTAGACTTTTTTATTTTTATTTATTTATTTTTTTAAAGATTATATTTATTTGTCAGAGACAGAAAGAGAAAGCACAAGCAGAGGGAGAAGCAGGCAGAGGAAGAAGCAGTCTCCCCACTGAACAAGGAACCTGATGCAGGACTTGATCCTAGGACCCTGGGAAACAGACCTGAATGAAAGGCAGGTGCTTAACTTACTGATCCAAACAGGTGTCCCTTATTTTATTTTTATTTATTTTTGTTCTTTTTTAATTTAAATTTTGTGAGTTAAAATATATGAAAATTGGTTTCTGGAATAGAATGTAATGATTCATTACTTACATATAACACTTAGTGCTCATCACAACAAGTGTCTTCTTTTTGGCGAACTCCCATCCTGTCTTCCAGAGTGGCTGTACCAGTTTGCATTCCCACCAACAGTGTAGGAGGGTTCCCCTTTCTCTGCAACCTCACCAACATCTGTTGTTTCCTGAGTTGTTAATTTTAGACATTCTGACTGGTATGAGGTGGTATCTCAGTGTGGTTTTGATTTGTATTTCCCTGATGACAAGTGATGTGGAGCATATTTTCATGTGTCTATTGGACATTTGGATGTCTTCTTTGCAGAAATGTCTGTTCATGTCTTCTGCCCATTTCTTGATTGGATTATTTGTTCTTCAGGTGTTGAGTTTGGTTAAGTTCTTTATAGATTTTGGATTCTAGCCCTTTATCTGATATGGTCCTTCATCCATTTTGAGTTTATGTTTGTGTATGTTGTAAGAAAGTGGTCGATTCCATTCTTCTGCATGTGGTTGTCCAGTTTTCCCAACACCATTTGTTGAAGAGACTAAGACAGTTTTATTCATTAAAGAAAACTAACCCGTCATGCAGTGAGGGATATTTAAGATGATGGTGGGCTTTATTGTAACAGTTCCCTAACAAAAATTATTGAATTCTATAGAAAATTATCTTGCCTCATATCTTATTAAGATAGGTTGTGGTGGATCTTGGCTCTCTCTGATTTCTGATTTATATTTTATAGGCAGGTATTTCAGTCCCAAAGACTTTCCTTAAGGCAGTCTTCATCTCTTCCTGAGGCTATATATTAGAGGATTGCAGAGGGGTGTTATCACAGAATAAAATAAGGTAATGAATTTTTGAATTTTCACTGGGTGTCCTGATCCAGGACAAATATACATCACCATAATGGAGCCATAAAACAGGACGACAACTGCCAAATGAGAAGCACAAGTAGAGAAAGCCTTGTGTTTGCCAGCCCGTGAGGGCATCCACAGTGCAGTCAGAATCACCAGAGCATAGGAGCAAAGAATAAAGAGGAAGGTGCCAATCATGAAAAAAGCATTGAAAGTAGAGTAAATGAGCTGAGTGATAGTGTCTTCAGAACAAGACAGCATCATCAGAGGGACAGGATCACACAAAAAATGGTTGATGGTATTTGGGCCGCAGAAGGGCAACTGTGAAATGAGAACAACTGGAGTTAGGAAGAGGATGAGCCCACCTGACCATCCAAAGATGACAAGGCCGGTGTACAGCTGTTTAGTCATGATGCGTGGGTAATGTAGAGGACGACGGATGGCAAGGTACCTGTCAAAGGCCATGATGCAAAGGAAGAAGCCCTCATCATATCCAAAAGAGAAGAAGAAGTAGAACTGTGTGAAACAGCTCACAAAGGAGATAGTCTTGCTTGTGGACAGGAAATTGGCCAACATATTAGGGACGGTCGTGGTGACATAACATATTTCTAGGAGAGAGAAATTGCCCAAGAATATGTACATGGGGGTGTGAAGACGCCGGTCCCACAGCACAGCATAGACAATGGCCGTATTCCCCATCAGAGTCAGGATGTAGACTACTGAGAAGAGCCCAAAGTAGAGGAGCTGCATTTCTGGGCTTGAGGGAAAGCCCATGAGGATGAAGTGGCTAATGGAGTTGGTGGTTTCTGTGCTGGGCGCATTCATTGGTTTGGAAGACATGATGACTTGGTTCCTGCACTTTAACGGAGTATGCTGGTTCTTCCTGAAAACACGAAATTCTTTTTTTTTTTTTTGATAAAGTAACAAACAGTGAGGTTTCTGTTAAAGCAACAAAGCTGTCATCATCATAACTTGTTTTCCAAGAGTATGATTTCATTTTGATAAGATGTAAATAATAATATAAATAAAAACATGGTGTGGGGCAATCATTAAACTAGGTCAAGATACTGGATTACAGATTAGGAGTAGAAAATTGAAATTTCTTTCTAAAGTATAATGTAAAATTAATTTGTCATAATTAGTAATATTGATAAGAACATCAAATGAAGTACTACTTATATTAAGACATTTCAAAAAGTTCTGTCTCACTGAGATACAGTGGAAGGGCACAGGGAATACTTTTTGTGCTTGTTTATGGTATTATAAAGTGATGACTAAAATAGTTCTCTGGTTCATTAGATAGTTCATTATATGACCAGACATGTTTGCTGTGTAAAAAATGCTTTCTCTTTATCCAGCCTGTTGGATTCATCCCCACAGCATGGGGAAGAGCCTTACGCTTTGGCACCTAAAATTACCCCTAGTTTTTTGTTATTGAATCACAGTTAAAATCTGTATGTCTTATTTCCTTAGAAACCTACTCTTGGCTATCACATTTGGCATCTAAGGTGGAAGGACCACTGTTTATGTATACTCATTGCCCATGGAACTACGTAGACTGTATCAAGTCTGAATGCAACCTGGCAGTTCAGTCAGTTTGTCTCCCATAGCAGTCGTATCATATCAGGTGGCAGTGGAAACCATGTACTAGCATTTCTCCAGATACAAGAGTTTTTGTTTTTCCTCTGTCCTGGCGGACAAAGATTCTCCCTTGATCTGTTTTTATTGTATAGTAAGATTTAAAAAAATTATTTATGATTTTTATCCTGAATGATTTTTTTATGTTCTCAGCTGAGGTTGTTGTATCTGAGAAAGAATTAAATGTCATCTTACATAGAGACAGCAAGGTGTGGAACTACTGAATCTTGGCCATTCACTAGAAGTAAAAAGTAGAGTGGCTTTAAGTTAACTACATTTAAATTGTACTTAATTATGTATAGTGAGGACAAAATATACAGAAACAAAGAGAGAAAAGCATAATATTAATATTAATGTAAGAGACAATTGATATTCTTAAGTTTCTAAAATACTCTAATCTATGGAATGCCCACAAATTATTCTGCTGCATTCTTTTATGGAAGAAAAGGCTCACTTACGTGCCTAACAGGTCTTAGTGGTTTTCTTCATAACTCTTTCAAATGAATTTCTAAAACCATTTATTTTTGTCCTTTTTATTCTGGACTGTGACCTAACATATTGGTATCCTTTTCTAAGCTATCTTAATTAATTTTTTGACTGACAGTGGTATACAGTAACAGTGGTATATCAAATCAGCATCAGTAATCACCCTGTTTGTGTCTCCTGTTACAGTATTTCTTGGGAATACTAATTGTATTAAGTCATAATCCAAAGAAGATCCTACAAATGCAAGAAACAGCATACAGATGCTGAATGGTTTTGTCATTAAAGGAAGTTGTTTCACATAAAACCAAGGCATATTAAATTAGTAAAACTGAGAGCAATGTATGAGTTACATATAATATCAGTGGAATTGGAGGTTTGTTATATTTTCTCTGTTAAACAAGCAACAAAATTCATCATTTAACCATCTCTAGTAAATTTTTAGTTACATACATTTAAAATCCCCAGCCAGGCTTCTTGCTGTAAACAATACTTAC
>NW_024426566.1:5247-11311 GCF_017311325.1 Ursus maritimus
TCTGGGCAAACAAGAGAAAAATTAATATTTTCGAACTTTTCTGTCTGAATTTTATTCTACTCAGATATTTACATTTTCAGAGCAAGAAGAAAGCACTTGCCAGTAAATCCGTTTATGGAGAAAATCAGCATTTGTAATAGGGCATGCAAAGTTTTAACTCGCTCCTTGGATATGTGTCAAGAAGAAAGGTCAGAGAGGGGGAATAAAATATTAGCCCCCAGAGTGAAAAGCATGTGAGGGACTTCTGAAGAATTGGAGAATCCAGTTTGTAATCTGCCATGAATTGTGCAGAGTGAATTTTAGATTTTTTCCCCCCTAGGTGCAAAGCTCATACTTATGGTTAAGATTAAGCCTAGGTGAATAAGGTATTGTCTGTATTTATTTCTTTGCATCTTAGTCTTTTGAGATTTGGAACCCTCTCCCATGACATTTTTAAAGTATTTGTTCAATAGATAAGAGTGTTTTTTAACTTTATTTATTTACAGTGAAATTCCAAGCCCTGCTATTCCCTGAGGATTAGTGCATTGCAGAACTGGGTTCTTACCTTCTCTTAACACTTTTTCTCAGCAGGCATTGCAAAAGGTTCCTGGGGAATAATTAAATAGTAATGGAGCTTGTTGTAATAGCTACAATATGAAGATACACCACTGGATTCCCTATTTCTATATTGAAGAAAGAGAAAATTCTTTCCCCATCAATATTAGTTCTTAAATTTGTTGTTTAGGGACATTTCAGTCACAATTTTATCATATTAGTTAGAAAAATGACATTTTAAGTGCTAACACTAGTATGGAGTTATTTAACAACTATTTGTCAAGTACTTAACATGCATTGGGAATATATCCAGGCAAACAAAATAGAGTAGGCTCGATCCCATAACGCCGGGATCACGCCCTGAGCCGAAGGCAGGCGCTTAACCGCTGTGCCACCCAGGCACCCCGCATTATAATTTTTTGTTGTTGTTTGAGAATAATGAAGTGTGAAAGTGGAATGGACCAGAAATAGGGCAGGAATTGTAATTTTAAATAGAGTTTTAAGGAAAGCCCAACAGAGATAGCAACATTTGAGCATGTGCTTGGAAAAGTGAGGGAACAAATCAAGAGGATATCAAAAGATTTCAGGCAGAAGGAACAGCTAATACTAGGAATATGTGCAGTGGTGTATCAGGAGAAAAGCAAGGTGGCTGGTGTGCTGGAGTAGTGTCAGCTAGGGAGATGGCCTCTTTCTTTGCCCACTCCTGCTATCCCCATTTCTTCTTTGTATAGCATCTGTACTTCTTTGTAGTCTTCTTTCTTTAAATATTTCCCCCTGGATTTATTGAGCTATAGTTGGCGTATAATATATAGCAACAATATGTAAGTTTAAGGTATAAAATGTACTGATTCGATACACTCACGTATTGTGAAGTGATTACCACCATAACATGAGCTAACAACTGCCTCGGCTCATATAATTATTCCTTATCTCTTGTGATGAGAACATTGAAGAGTTACTCTCTTAGCAACTTTAATTATGTAATACAGTGTTGTTGAGAATAATTATCATGATGTACATTAGATCCCCAAAATGTTTTCATCTTATAACTCGAAGTTTGTATCCTTAGACAAACGTCTTCCCATCTCCCCTACCTCACAGCCCCTGGCAACCACCAATCTGTTTTCTGTTTCTATGAATTCAGATTTTTGAGATTCTACATATAAGTGATATAGTATTTGTTTGACTTGTTTCACTTAGAGTAACACCCTCAAGGTCCACTTGTGTTGTCATTAATGGCAGGATTTCCTTCTTTCTGATGGCTGAATAATATTCCATCGTATATTCATTCTTTGAGTAACCTTTATACTGTTTTTTATAGTGGCTGTATTTGTTTACATTGCCACCAACAAGGAACCAGGGCTCCCTTTTCTTTTACATACACACCAACACTTGTTTGTCTTTTTGATGCTAGCCGTTCTTTCAGGTGCAAAGTATCTTTTGTGATTTTGATTTGCATTTCCCTGATGATTAGTGATGTGGAGTACCTTTTTATGTACCTGTTGGTCATTTGCATATCTCTTTTAGAACTTAGTCTATACAAATCCTTAGTGCTTTTTAAAATTTATATATATTTATACTTTGCTTTAGTTGTATGAGTTCCTTATATATTTTGACTATTAACCTATTATCAGATACACAGTTTGTAAACATTTTCTCTCATTCTGTAGGTTGTCTTTTATCTTGTTAATTGTTTCATTGCTGTACAAAAGCTTTTACTTTGATATAGGTCCACTTGTTAATTTTTGCTTTTGTTGCCTGTGCTTTTTGCATCAAATCCAAACCCCCAAAATCATTGCTAAGACTATAAGGAAACTTTCTGCTATGTTATCTTCTGAGAGTTTTATGGTTTCAGGTCTTATGTTTAAATCTGTCATCTATTTCAAGTTGATTTTGGTGTATGGTGTAAGAGAAGGGTCCATTCAGTCTTTTGCATGCGAATATCTAATTTTTCCAACACCATTTATTGAAAAGACTATCTTTTCCCCATTATGTATTCTTAGTTGATCATATATGCATGATTTTATTTCTGGGCCCTGTATTCTGTTCCAATGTTCTATGTGTCTGTTTTAATGTCAGTACCATACTGTTTGGGTTCCTATAATTTTGTAATATAATTTGGAATCAGAATGTGTGATAACTCCAGTTTTGTTTTTCATTCTCAAGATTGCTTTGGTTATTTGGGGTCCTTTGTGGTTCCATACAAATTTTAGGATTATTTTTTCTATTTATGTGAAAAGTGCCACTAGAATTTTGATAGGGATTGCCTTGGACTAGATTGCTTTGAGTAGTATGGACATTTTAACAGTATTCTTAGAACTCATGAATATGGTATATCTTTTCATTTTATTGTGCCCTTTTCAGTTTCTCTCATCAGTGTCTTAAAGTTCTCAGTGTAGAGATCTTTTATCTCTTGGTTAAATTTATTCCTATGTATTTTATTCTTTTTGATGCTATTGTAAATGGGATTGTTAATTTCTTAATTTCTTTTTTTGGATATTTTATTGTTAGTGTATAGAAACACAACTGATTTTTTGTGTATTGATTTTATATCTTGCAACTTTACTTAATTAATTTATTAGTTCTGCAATTCTACAGTTTTGTAGGATTGTAGTTGTATGGGATATGAGCTGGGTCATGTTGCTGCTGCTGACTCTGCAGTGAAGTCTGGTGTTGGGACTGTCTGCAGGATTTTGGGCAGGTGTGGATCCTCTCTGATCCTTGGATGGGGAACGTGCTTTTAGAACCATGGTGTATATGGCTGGTGCTGAGACAAGCTTCTGCTTTAGGTTCTGCAGCGGGTCCACAGATGGCATGCTCATTACCAGATGCAGACACAGGGTTGCTCTCACAGGGTCCCTGTAAGAGCCCTGCCAAGTCTGTGGGTGGGTACCTAGGCAGACAGGATTAATCTCAAACCACTGAGAGCAGCTATACCCAAATCACAGGGCTAATTCAGTCTTTGCAGTTGGACTGAGATAAGCCAGCAGGACTGGGAATACTGATGGGCATGTCTCCTGCCTGTTCCCTGAGCTGCCAGAATTGTTTTCACACTAGCTGGGCAGAGCTGGAGCCAAATCACAGATGGCTTCAGTGGCCATATTCAGGACCATGGCTAAATTCATTTTCTGTACCATATGTATTTTTGAAGAGCAGTTTAACATAGTCTAAGTACATGATATGTAGACATTAATCGGGCAGTTGTGCTCTTTCCCATGTAATCAGAAAAAAGAATCAGAAATAATTCCTACTCACTTGGAATAGGCAACAAGGCTGTGTTAATGCAGCCAACCGCTTTGATAGTACAGTCCAATAAGACCTTGAGTGGTAGACGTTCTGCAGAACTCACACTAGCCCACTGTATCAATGACACGCTAATTGGATTGGATAAACAAGAAGTGGATAGTTTATTGGAAGCTACATGGGGTGGAAGAAAACCCTATGTGGATACAGAGTTCCACCATATTAGTAGAACTGATGTTTTTTCTAACATATTGGCTTACATAGCATCAATGCTCTCCCTTAGTGATATCAGCACAGCATCAGGTGGGTGGTATCCTTTGCTGAGAATCTGATTTTTCAGCTTCGTAGGGCCTGATCTCGAAGCTTTTAGGTTTTTAATAATTCCAACTTTTTTCCTTTGTTGCCCCAGAACCAAAAGTGGCAACTGGCTCATTTGATTTTGAGCTTAGTCTTCCCTGTTTCCTTTTTTCCTTTTTCTTTTGTTTTGCTTGACATTTCTTTATTACCTTTGTAATCTCTTTTTTACATTAAGTTCTCTATGTTACAATACTTTATATCTGTTGACTGGACTTTTCTGATACAGAAGTTGCTGCCAGCAATGGTTCTGGAAAACTGATCTTCAAAAATGGCAGTTTGGGGCTACTTTGATTTTTCTTTGTGGCTTCAACACAATGCTTACTAACTTGTCTGTTCTAGTGGAATTCTAGTAATCCTTAGTATTTAATGACTTAATAATTAATTAAGTTATTTTCAATAAATTGTCCTGGGAAGACTGGATATTGACATGTAAAGGAATGAAGTTCATTTACACAATCTCACACCACATACAAAAATTATCTCAAAATGGATCACACCTAAAAGCAAAAGTTAGTACTACAAAACTCATAGAAAAATTCATAAATGTAAATATCTGTTTAGGCATAATTTGATTAGACAGTGGTTTCTTATAACACCAAAAGCACAAGAGGCAAACAAAAAAATAGACTGTACTTACTCAAAATGGAAATTCTTTATGTTTCAAAGGATACCATGAAGAAAGTGAAAATACATGGGGCGCCTGGGCAGCTCAGTCGTTAAGTGTCTGCCTTTGGCTCAGGGCGTGATCCCAGACTCCTGGGATCGAGCCCCACATCAGGCTCCTCCACTGGGAGCCTGCTTCTTCCTCCCTGACTCCCCCTGATAGTGTTCTCTCTCTCGCTGACTGTCTCTCTCTCTCTGTCAAATAAATAAATAAAATCTTTTTAAAAAAAGTGAAAATACAGGTCATAAGGAGAAAATATTTGCAAATCATGTATCTGATAAGGGACTTATATTCAGAACATACAGAGAACTTTAATAAATCAACAATAAAAAGACAACTGAATTTAAAAGTGGTCAAAGAATTTAAGTGTACAGTTTTCTAATGAAGATATGCAAATAGTCAATAAGCACATTTTCATGTGCTTTGTGGTAAGCCAGTGTGGAAAAAAGTTTGTCAGTTTCTCAAAATATTAAACAGACTTGGCATATAACCCAGAAATTCTACCCCTAATATATATCCAAGAGAACTGAAACAGTTTGAGAAGAATAGGTATTAACTCTTCTTTAAATGTCTGGTAGAATTCCTCCAGGAAGCCATCTGGTCCAGGACTTTCGTTTCTTGGGAGATTTTTGATTACTGATTCAATTTATTTCCTATTTCTGGGTCTGTTCAAATTTTCTGTTTCTCCCTGTTTCAGTTCTGGTAGTTTGTAAGTTTCTAGGAATTTCTCCATTTCTTCTAGATTGCCTAACTTGTTGACATATCATTTTTCATAGTATTCTCTAATTGTATTTCTGTGGGGTTGGTTATGATCTCTCCTCTTTCATTCCTGATTTTATCTATTTGGGTCCTTTTTCTTTTCTTTTCGGTAAGTCTGGCTAGGGGTTTATTGATCTTATTAATTCTTTCAAAGAACTAGCTCTTATTTCATTAATCTGTTCTGTTTCTTTTGTTTGTTTGTTTCTGTATCCTTTATTTCTGTTCTAATCTTTATTATTTCCCTTCTTCTGCTGGCTTTAGGTTTTATTTGCTCTCCTTTTCTAGCTCCTTTAGGTGTAAGGTTAGGTTGTGTATTTGAGACTTTTCTTGCTTCTTGAGGTAGGCCTGTATTGCAATGTATTTCCCTCTCAGAATAGCCTTTGCTGCATCCCAAAGGTTTCGGATTGTTGTGTTTTCATTTTCATTTTCTTCCATGTATTTTTTAAGTTTCTTCTTAATTTCCTAATTAACTCACTCATTCTTTAGTAGGATGTTCTTTAACCTCCA
>NW_024426567.1:0-2102 GCF_017311325.1 Ursus maritimus
AAGGGGCCTGTCGCTGCAACACCGGGGATTGATGACCCCCAGCCCCAGTGCCGATCTCACCCTGCCGCCCCGCCGGCACCTAGGCAGCTGGGGCACCACCGGTCATTCAGGGCGGGAGAATGGACAGGGCCCTCCCAGTCCCAGTGAACTTCTAAGGCCCCAGGCGCCAGAATGCTTGGGCCCATGCTTCCGCTCACCAGCGCCCTCACCTCAGCCAGCCCCTCTGCTGGCCGCACAGCCAGCGGATCGGGCCTGCGGGCCTCCTGGGGGCTAACCCTAACCCTAGGTCGGCGCCCGAGGGAACCTCCCAAGGGGCCTGGCGCAGCAACGCCAGGGATTGGGGACCCCTGAGCTCCAGCGCCAGACTCACCCTGCCGCCCCGACGCCACCCGAGCCGCTATGGGCGCTGCCGGTCATTCAGTGCGGGAGAACAGGCAGGGCCCTTCGAGCCCCTGGAGACCTTTGAAGGCCCAACTTGCAAATACGCTTGGGCCCACACTCCTGCTCGCTAGCACCCACATCTCAGCCCGCCCCTCCGCTTGCCGCACACCCGGCAGATCAGGCCTGCCCGCATCCTGGGGGCTAACTCTAACATTTGGTCGGCCCAGGAGGGGCCCCTCCCAAGGGGCCTTGCACCGCAACGCCGGGGATTGGAGACACCCGAGCCCCAGCGCCAGACTCTACCTGCCGCCCTGCCGCCAACTGGGCCAGTAAGGGTGCCGCCGATCATTCAAGGAGGGAGAAGGGGCAGGGCCCTCTGAGCCCCTTGCGACCTTCGAAGACCTCCTGCGCTAAAACGCTTGGGCCCACTTTCCTGCTCCCCAGCGCCCTCACCTCGGCCCGCACCTCCACTCGCCACACAGTGTGCGGATTGGGCCTGACGGTCTTTTTGGGGCTAACCTTAACCCTAGGTCGTCACCCCAGGGGCCCCTCCCAAGGGTCCTGGTGCCACTACGCCGGGGATCTGGTACCCCAAGCCCCAGAGCCAGACTCAACCTCCCACATCGCTGCCACCTGGGCCGCTAGGGGCGCCGCCGGTCATTCAGGGTGGGAGAACAGACAGGGCCCTGGAGAAACTGGCGACATTTGAAGCCTCCCGTGCCAAAATGCAGGGGCCCACCATCCCGCTCCCCAGCACCTTTACCTCGGCCCGCCCACCTCTAGTCGCCTAGCCAGAGGATCATGCCTGCCGGCCTCATGGGGGCTAAATCTAACCCTAGGTCGGCTCACGAGGAGCCCTTCCCAAGGGGCCTGGCACAGCAACACCGGGGATTGGGATTACCCAAGCTGCAGCGTGGGACTCACTCTGCTGCCCCACCGCCAATGGAGCCGCTAGGGGCACGCCGGTTATTCAGGGTGGGAGAACGGGCAGGGCCCTCTGAGCCTCTAGCGACGTTCAAAGGCCCCTGCGCCAAAACGCTGGATACCATACTCCCGCTAGCCAGCGCCCTCACCTCGGCCAACTCCTCTGCTCGCTGCACAGCCGGCGCATTGGTCCTGCTGGCCTACTGAGGTCTAACCCTAACTCTAAACCCTAACCCCTAATCTTAAACCCTAAACCTTAACCCCTAACCCTAACCCTAACCATAACCCCTAATCCTTACTCTAACCCTAACCCTACCCTAAATCTAACCCTAAACCCTAATCCTTAAACCCTAAACCCTAACATTAACACTAAACCCTAAACCCTAACCCTAATCCCGAAGCCCTAAACAATAAACCCTAACCTTAACCACTAACCCCAAACCCTAACCCTACCCTTAACGCTACCCCTTCAGCTAACCCTACCCCTAACCCGTAAACTAACCCTAAACCTAAACCTAACCCGTACCCTAACCTGTACCCTAACCTTAACCCTAAACCCTAAACCCTGACCCTAACCCATACCCTAAATCGTACCATAACCCGTACCCTAACCCAACCCGTTACCTAACCCTAACCCGTACCCTAACTGTAACCCTAAACCCTAAACCGTAACCCGTACCCTACCCTAACCAGTACCCTTACCTTAACCTTAACCCATACCCTAACCCGTACACTAACCCATACCCTAACCCGTACACTATCCCAAACCTGGACCCTAACCCATACCCTAACCCATA
>NW_024426567.1:10305-11299 GCF_017311325.1 Ursus maritimus
AGCCACTTTTGAACAATATGGAGGTTCCTCAAGACATTAAACACAGAGCTATCCTACGACCCACCAATTGCACTACTGGGTATTTACCCCATAGACACAGAGTAATGAAAAGAAGGGGCACCTATATCCCAATGTTCATAGCAGCAATGTCCATAATAGCCAAACTGTGGAAGGAGCCAAAATGTCCTTCAGTAGATGAATGGACAAAGAAGATGTGGTTCATCTATACAATGGACTATTACTCAGTCATCAGAAAGGATGAATACCCACCATTTGCACCAACGTGGATGGACCAGGAGGGGATTATGCTAAGTGAAATTAAGTCAAGCAGAGAAAGACAATTATCATAAGGTTTGACTCCTTTGTGGCATGGAAGGAGTAGCATGGAGGACATTAGAAGAAGGAAGGAGAAAGTGAAGGGGGGAATGAGATGGGGAGATGAACCATGAGAGACTATTGACACTGGGAAACAAAATGAAGGTTGCAGAAAGGGAGGCCTGGGGGAATGGGTTATCCTGGTGATGGGTATTAAGGAGGGCACATGTCATAATGAGCTCTAGGTGTTATATGCAAACAATGAATTATGGAACACTACATCAAAAACAAATGAAGTACTGTACGGTGACTAACATCATTTTAAAAAAAGAGAAAGATATGAAATCCATACAGGAAAACTTTCACTATTTGCAAATGATATGAAATCCCGAAAAATTCCACAAAAAATCTGTTAGTTTAAACAAATTCAAGAAAGCTGCAGGATATAAAGTTAATATACAGAGANTTTTTTTTTTCAGATTTTATTTATTTATTTGACAGGAAGAGAAAAAGCACATGCAGGGGGAATGTCAGAAAGAGGGAGAAGCAGACCCTCGCTAAGCGGGGAGCCCAACACGGGGCTCGATCCCAAAACTCTGGGATCATGACCTGAGCTGAATGCAGACGCTTCACCTATGGGGCCACCCAGATGACCCAACTTCTTGCATTTCTGTATACT
>NW_024426568.1:0-165 GCF_017311325.1 Ursus maritimus
CCTTCTCCCGCACTGAATATCCTGCGGCGCCCCTAGCAGCCAGGTGGCAGCGGGGCAGCAGGATGAGTCCGGCGCTGGGGCTCGGGGGTCCCCAATTACAGGCGTTGCAGCAATAGGCCCCTTAGGATTGGCCCCTCGGGGGCCGACCTTGGGTTAGGGGTAGGA
>NW_024426568.1:9642-10496 GCF_017311325.1 Ursus maritimus
GAGCACTCCCTTCTTGGTGAAGATTGTGTCTCCCAGGCAGCTGTCCTGACTTGGGTTTGAATAAAGGTCTCTTCCTTTCTCTCTAAAATGTTTTTAAAAGTTCATTCACGCAATGTCGACAATAACAGTGTTTTCTATTTAAGTGAGAAATAAATGTTCCACTCTAGTTGCATTGGGAATAGATGAGGGTTTCTTTAGAAGAGTAAGTCTGCCTTCCAGAAAAGGCAAGGTCATTGGTCTATTGAGAATGAAGATAATTACTGCTAAACAACAAGTATGTGTTGCCCCTTCCCCCAGAAACCGAAGCAGGTGTGCAAGCTTTAGGTCAGCGGTGCCTACTTCTCCACAGCTGACAGCACTTCTCTGCTCTAGCTCCAAGACACCTGAGGTTTTGAATGTCAGCATCAGAGTCAGCGAGGCAGCTTGTCACAGGACGCCAGTGTTCAGAGAAAGCACAGGTATGTTTGGCAAAATGTCCTATCTATGTCAGGCCTGGAGGTAAAACCTCTCATTGTCCCCAAACCTCCTGGGCTTTTCTCTTTTCTCTAGTTGAACCACAAAGTAAAATTGAAGTAGCTGTCAGCATTCTGGGTTTGGTGCAAGAATTACTTAGTTTCCCTGCTGGTAGAACTTTGCAGGGGATCACAATTTCTCTGTCCATTTATTGCTTACAAATGTATTTTGAACATCTGTTTCCTAGGAAACTTCTTTTATTAAAAAGGGGAGGTGAGGTTCACTCTGTGCCTGTTTGTAACATCAATTTGTTCCTTCATCTAACAGTGTTTATTCAATTGAGCCTAAGATATGTTTGAGTGGCCAGCATCTAGAGTTAGGTGGCTTTTTTCATCTGATAC
>NW_024426568.1:10761-11277 GCF_017311325.1 Ursus maritimus
GGGGCTTGGCATCAGGAGCCTTGGGGTGAATTCTGCAACTGCTTGCCTGACCCTGGGTGCATCTCCCAGAGGTTTTGTTTCCTCTTATGAAATTGCCGGCAGATAATGTTCTGCTTAAAGGGGAACCCTCCCATCCTGTTGGTGGCAATGCAAAGTGGTGCAGCCAGTCTGGGAAACAGTGTGGGGGTTCCTCAAAAAGTTAAACATTGAACAACCCCATGATCCAGCAATTGCTCTCCTAGATATTTACCCAAAGGATACAAAAA
Organism: Ursus maritimus; assembly: GCF_017311325.1. NCBI lineage: Eukaryota > Metazoa > Chordata > Mammalia > Carnivora > Ursidae > Ursus > Ursus maritimus. The sequence goes on from NW_024426568.1 coordinate 11,028, forward strand.
TGCAGATTCAAAGGGGGAACATGCACCATGATGTTTATAGCAGCAATGTCCACAGTAGACAAACTATGGAGAGAATCCCAAAGTCCATGCACTGATGAATGGATAAAGCAGATGTGGGATACATATATATAATGGAATATGACCCAGCTTCAAAAAGAATGAAATCTTACCATTTGCAAGGATATGCATGGATCTAGAGTGTATTAAGCTAAGCAAAATCATTGAGGAAAGACAAATATCCTATGCTCTC
>NW_024426569.1:0-1023 GCF_017311325.1 Ursus maritimus
CAAGGGGCCCATCCAAAGGGGCCTGGTGCCGCAAGGCCGGGGTTTGGGCACCCCTGAGCCCCAGCACCAGACTCACCCTGCCACCCTTCTGCAACCCGGACCGCTAGGTGTGCCATCGGGCATTCAGCGTGGTTTAACGGGAAGGGTGCTCTGGGCCCCCGGCGACATTCGAATATCCCCCACGCCAAAACGCTTCAACCCACACTCCCGCTTACCCGCGCCCTCACCTTGACCCGCCCCTCTGCTCACCACACAGCCAGCAGATTGGGTCTGCCGGCCTCCTGTGGGCTAACAGTAACACTTGGTCGGCCCCCTAGAGCCCTTCCGAAGGGGCCTGGCTCCCCAACGCCGAGGATTGGGGACCCCCAAGCCCCAGTGCCCAACTCAACCTACCGCCCCTCCTCTACCCGGGCCGCTAGGGGAGCCACTGATCATTCAGTGCAGAAGAACGTACAGGGCCCTCCAAGCCCCCGGCGACTTTCAAAGGACCCCTGCGCCAAAACGCCTGGGCCCACGCTCCAGCTCGCCAGCGGCCTCACCTCCGCCCGCCTATCCGCTCACCGCAGAGCAGGCAGATCGGGCTGACGGCCTCCTGGGGGCTAAATCTAACCATAGGTCGGCCCCCTAGGGGCCCCTAGCAAGGAGCCTAGAGCCGCAACACCGGGGATTGGGGAACCCTGAGCTCCAGCACTGGACACACCCGGCTGCCCCGCTGCCACCTGGGCCGCTAGGGGTGCCGCCGGTCATTCAGAGCGGGAGAAAGGGCAAAGCCCTCCGACCCCCTGGCGACCTTCGAAGGCAACCTGGGACAAAACGCTTGGGATCATGCCACCACTTGCAAATGCCCTCACCTCGGCTCACCCCTCCACTCACCGCACAGCTGTCGGATCGGGCCTGCCGGCCTCCTGGGGGCTAACCCTAACCATAGGTCGGCCCCCGAGGGGCCCCTAGCAAGGGGCCTGGAGCTGCAACACCAGGGATTGGGGAACCCTGAGCCCCAGCGCCGGACTCACCCGGATGCCC
>NW_024426569.1:10777-11244 GCF_017311325.1 Ursus maritimus
GATATCAAAAGGGAAAAGGACAGTCTCTACAACAAATGGTGTTGGGAAAACTAGACAGCTACGCACAAAAGAATGAAATTAGACTGCTTTCTTACACAATAAAGACAAACACAAAACAGTTTCAAGACCTCAACATGAGACCTGAATCCATAAAAATCCTACATTAGGGAAGACAGTAACTTCTTGACATGGACCATACCAACGTTTTTCTAGACTGTGTCCTGAGGCAAAGGAAATGAAAGCAAAAATAAACTATTGCAAATACAGCAAAATAAAAAGTTTCCACACGGCAGAAGAAAAATAAAAACGTAAAAATAATAAGACAACCTACTCAAAGGGAGAAGATATTTGCAATGATCATATGCAATAAAGGGATAGTGTCCAAAACATAAAGAACTGATACTACTTGACCCCAAATAAACAAAGAATCCAGTTAAAAAATAGGCAGAAGACATGGACAGACATTT
>NW_024426570.1:0-3246 GCF_017311325.1 Ursus maritimus
AGACTAGTCCTGACCACAAGTCTAGGAAGTGTGCACCACCCTGGCCTCCTCTCCCCTTGCAGCCGCTAGGATCGCGGTCACAGACCCTGGTCAGGAAGTGTGGACCACCCCCGACCTCCTCTCCCCTTGCAGCTGCTAGGAATCACGGTCACAGACCTAGGTCAGGAAAATAAGGTAATGGATTCCTGTCTCATATCAAAATCAAAAGAACTCTTCAACTTTGGACACAACAACTTCTTGCAAGCCAGGTCTCTAAAGGCAAAGGAAATAAAAGCAAAAATGAACTATTGGCACTTCTTCAGGATAAAAAGCTTCCGCTCGGCAAAGCAAACGATCAACAAAACAAAAAGGCAACCTATGGAATCGAAGAAGATATCTGCAAATGATATTACAGATAAAGGGCTGGTATCCAAGATCTATAAAGAACTCCTCAAACTCGACACCCAAAAAATGGGCAGAAGACACAAAGAGATACTTCTCCAGAGAAGACATACAAATGGCCAACAGACACATGAAAAAATGCTCCACATCACTTGCCATCAAGCCAATACAAATCAAAACGAGAATGAGATACCACCTTACACCAGTTAGAATGGTAAAAATTAACAAGGCAGGGGGCACCTGGGTGGCACAGTGGTTAAGCGCCTGCCTTCGGCTCAGGGCGTGATACTGGCATTATGGGATTGAGGCCCTCATCAAGCTCCTCCGCTATGAGCCTGCTTCTTCCTCTCCCACTCCCTGCTTGTGTTTCCTCTCTCGCTGGCTGTCTCTATATCTGTCGAATAAATAAATAAATTCTTTTTAAAAAAAGGAGGGCACGTGTCATAATGAGCACTAGGTATTATATGCAAACAATGAATCATGGAACACTACATCAAAAACAAATGAAGTACTGTAGGGTGACTAACATCATTTTAAAAAAAGAGAAAGATATGAAATGATACAGGAAAACTGTCACTATGTGAAAATGACATGAAATCCCAAAAGATTCCACACACACACAAAAAAAACACTGTTAGAATAAACAAATTCAAGAGAGCTGCAGCATATAAAGTCAATATAAAGACCTGTTGTCTTTATTTTTTTTCAGATTTTATTTATTTATTTGACAGGAAGAGAAAAAGCATGAGCAGGGGGAGTGTCATAAAGAGGGAAAAGCAGACCCTTGCTAAGCAGTGAGCCCAACACAGGGCTCGATCCCAGAAATCTGGGATCATGACCTGAGCTGAAGGTAGACGCTTCACTTATGGAGCCACCCAGATGACCCAACTTCTTGCATTTCTGTATAATGATGACCCACTTTCGCACAGAGAAATTAAAAATGCAACGCCATTTACAATTGCATAAAAAAAATCTAGAAATAAAAGTAACCAAGAATGAGAAAGACATAGTACACTCAACACATGGCAGAAAAGAAATGAAAAATATGTGTGTCGAGGGGGGCAGAATGTATGGGTCAAAGATTTGGAAGGCAACACAAACAAATGGAAACATACACCATGCTCCTTAACTGGAAGAGTTAATTATGTGAACATGTCCATCGTACCCAAAGCAATCGACAGATGTGATGAAATCCCTATCTGAATTCCAGTGGCATTATTCGAGGAAATAGAAAACAGTCCTCAAACTTGTATGGAATCACAAAAGACCCCAAATACCCAAAGCAACCTGGAGAAAGAAAGGTGCAGTCAACACACTCCTGGATTTCAAGCTAGATTACAAAGCTGTTGTCATCAAAACAGGATGGTACTGGCAGAAACACAGACACCAGGTCAGTGGAACAGAACAGAAAGCTCAGAAACTTACCCACACGTAGATGATCCTAACTTACGACACAGCAGCAGAAGATATGCCATGAGGGAAGGACTGTCTCTTCAGTGAGCGGTAACAGGCAAACTGGACACTAAATGCAGAAGAATATAACTGGGTCACTTTCTTACACCACACACAAAATTTTTAATGGATGAATGATTTGAACATAAGACCCGAATCCATAAACCTCCAAGAAGACACAGGTACTAAGTCTCTCGACATTGGTTTTGGCAAAGAGTCTTCAGATCGGACACCAAATGCAAAGGCAACAAAAGCAAAAATAAACAAGTGGAACAACATCAAACTGAAATCTTCCACACGGCAAAAGAAACCATCAAAAACTTAAAAGGCCACTGACCCAATAAGAAAAAAATATCTGCGAATCATATGTGTGAGAAGAGGCTAATATCCAAAATGCACACAACACTCATACAAATCAAAACAAAAAAAAAAACTGTATAAAAAATGGGGTGAATATGTGAATAGATACTGTCCAAAGATGGCACACAGGTGCCAACAGACAGAAAAAGTTGTTCGACATCACTAATCATCGTCAGGGAAACATCAGTCAAACCCACAATCGGCTATCCCCTCACAACTGTTGGAACAGCAATTGTCCCAGAGACAGACACCAGGTGGGGTCAAGGGTGTGCAGACGAGGAGACACTGTGCGCTGTTGGTGGGAATGGAAATTGGTGCAGCCACTGTGACAAACGGTATGGAGGTTCCTGAAAAAATAAATACAACTACCACATGACCCAGTAATGGCTCTACTGAGTATTGATTTGGAGAACACAAAAATACTGCCTCAAAAAGACAGATGCACTCCCACGTTCACTGCAGCATTATTCACAATAACCAGACATGGAAACACAGACCTTGGGGGCCTTATGCCAAGTAACTCAGACACAGAAAGACAAATACCAGATGCTCTCATGTACATTCCACGTGGAATAAACAAATACTGAACGCATAGATACTGAGAGCAGATTGGTAGGTGCCAGATTCGGGGATGGGGTGGTAGAAACGGGTGAAGATGATCAAAGTCTAAATGTTTGAGTGAGAAAATCTGACAGTCATGAAATGTTCTGTCCAGCATGGAGACTAAAACTAACCCCGCAGCATGGGGTATAGGTTTCCCTGCTCTTTGAAAGTACAGGGCTTCTGAGAAACCTTGCACAGCAGAAATGGTGTAAAGAAGGAATGACCATTCATTTACACGGAAAAATTAGACAGTGTGCTCAGACTCCAAGATTCCTTCTCTTTGGCTTTTCTTAGGCCTCAGGACACAAGTTTCTAACGGAGGCCCAGCATAAATGAAGATAAAGCACAGCAGAGGCTCACAGACACAATTCAAAGTGCTGGTGGCTGGATGCGGAGAGCTGATTTAGCGGAAGGAGCTGGTTGGGGGGGTGCACACCGCCTCTATCAAGC
>NW_024426570.1:5510-11207 GCF_017311325.1 Ursus maritimus
TATATATATATATATATATATACATTCATATATATACGTATCCCACATCTGCTTTATCCATTCATCAGTGCATGGACTTTGGGATTCTCTCCATAGTTTGGCTACTGTGGACATTGTTGCTATAAACATCATGGTGCATGTACCCCCTTCGAATGTGCATTTTTGTATCTTTTGGGTAAGCACCTAGGAGAGCAATTGCTGGATCATGTGGTTGTTCAATGTTTAACTTTTTGAGGAACCCCCACACTGTTTCCCAGACTGTCTGCACCACTCTGCATTCCCACCAACAGGATGGGAGGGTTCCCCTTTAAGCAGAACATTATCTGCTGGCAATTTCATAAGAGGAAACAAAACCTCTGTGAGATGCACCCAGGGTCAGGCAAGCAGTTGCAGAATTCACCCCAAGGCTCCTGACGCCAAGCCCCTTGAAGCCACCAGCATGCCACTATCCAAAAGAATTCCCAGACTCTCCTTCTGACTCCACCACCAAAGAAACTACAGACAGAATATGGCACCTCAAAATATCGAGATAATAGTAAAACTAGAAAGTCAAGCTCAACTTTTAAACAGGAACAGGCCCATTTGGATAATTTTGAATTTTCCCTCCACCCTAATTTTAACTCTTCTGATGAATAAACTAATCAATGATGAAACATCACCTTTGTCAAATGACATCATCCAAGTCTGTATCAGATGAAAAAAAGCCATCTAACTCTAGATGCTGGCCACTCAACCATATCTTAGGCCCAATTGAATAAACATTGTTAGATGAAGGAACAAATTAGATGTTACAAACAGGCACAGAGTGAATCTCACCTTCCCTTTCTAATAAAAGAGGGTTCCTAGGAAACAGATAGTCAAAATACATTTGTAAGCAATAAATGGACAGAGAAATTGTGATCCCCTGCAAAGTTCTACCTGCAGGGAAACTAAGTAATTCTTGCACCAAACCCAGAATGCTGACAGCTACTTCAATTTTACTTTGTGGCTCAACTAGAGAAAAGAGAAAAGCCCAGGAGGTTTTGGGATAATGAGAGGTTTTACCTCCAGTCCTGACATAGATAGGACATTATGCCAAAATAGCTGTGTTTTCTCTGAACACTGGCGTCCTGTGACAAGCTGCCTCCCTGACTCAGATGCTGACGTTCAAAACCTCGGGTCTCATGGAGCCAGAGCAGAGAAGTGCTGTCAGCTGGGGAGAAGAAGGCACCTCTGACCTAAAGCCTGCACACCTGCTTCGGTTTCTGGACGAAGGGGCAACACATACTTGTTGTTTAGCAGTAATTATCTTCATTCTCAATAGACCAATGACCTTGCCTTTTCTGGAAAGCAGACTTACTCTTCTAAAGAAACCCTCAATTCGTCTATTCCCAATGCAACTAGAGTGGGGTCTGGTTTACGCCCGCCTCCAGGCCCCCACCTGGAGGATTTTCCTGCATGATTCTAACAGCCAATTACCACTAACTCGGGGGCACACGGGGCATAATGCTGAAGTTGGGGGACGGCTCTGGGGCTTGCTACTGCCACACCTGTGCCTGGGGGACCAGGGCACACCCTGCTGAACTCGGGGTACTGCTCAAGATGCATCACCTGCACTGTGTCAGAGAACCGGGGGACACCCCACTGAAGGTGGGGATTCTGTGAGGTCCTTACCCGCACTCTTCCCGGGGAACAGGGGAAACCCTGAAATTCTGCAACCCATCCCACAAAAGCTCAGGTGAGTGGGCGCCCTGGAGTTCACGGGTATGGGGAATAAGGCCAGTTGAGGACATGGGGCGGAAGAGACTTTAAAGGGAAAAAGAAAACTCACCTGAGTCCCCACAATGAACCCTCTCCACGTGCCCTTCCAGAACCCTGCCTCCCACCTGGGGCGCACCCTACCCCCCCCCCGACCCCCACCCCGGGGCATGCTGCTCACTCACCAGCCCGGACCTCCGCAGGGCAACTCTCTCTCTCCCAGTGCCCCTTCTTCTGCCCCAGGTCTGCAACCCGCTGCAACTCTGGGACCGCCCACAGAGACGTAGCTCCACCCCCAAGCGGTGATTGGTCGGGGAGGGTGGTGCCCTAGCCCCTTGGATGCCGGGCAACCCGCCCTCAAGCCCCTGGAACCCTGAAAGTGCAGGGGGTCCAAGAGGCGCCTCCTCTACTCAACACCCAGCACAGGCATGGGTGGGGTCGTGGGCCGGGCTCCCCCCACACACCTGGCCCCTTCCAGGGACCCCTCTAGCTGCAGACCACCCTCAGCGTCCTGCCCCTTCCCTTTCTGCACCAGCCCTCCCTGCTGGGGTGTGCCTGGTTCTGGGCAAGGTCAGTGGCTCTCAGACCCTCCAAGGCTTGGGCTTTAGGACATGCAATGATTTCATGCATTTTCAGTATGTACATGTCAGTATGACTTTAATCTTATGGGAGCCAAAGAGGTTCTTTATTTTTTCTTATCTTCATGTTGGCATTTTTGGTTATTGTTTTCTTCTCGAAACAGATGTACAACATGTGCTTGGGGCAGAAATAGGGCCCATGCTTTGAGGTTTTGCCCAGTCATTTTGAGCCGGGTAAAATGTTAAAGGATAGCTTCCCTGGGAGCCCAGGATCAGGGCCCACAGATGATATAAGATAAACATTACTTTTATCATTATAATTGCTCCTAAATGGAGGAATTTGAGACAAAAGCACCTTTCACAAGAGTACCAAGAAATCAAAATGATGCCCACAGAAGGCTACCTGCTCCATGGTCAGCACAGGTAACAGAAGTGTTCACAGTCTCTGGACTCCTGCCCTTCTCCTGCCCAAATCTCTGAAGCACACAGACCACTTAAAATCAGAATTGTAGAACTGCTAGACACCTTAGAGATGTCTGGCACCATTCCCTTGGACTGCAGTATAAAACACAGTAGCTCGTTGTCACAAACTAATTTCAACATGAAGTGCCCCCTGGATGCACTAAGTTCTTTCTCTGCAAATGTTGACTAATGTAAGTCACAGTCATACCAGTTAAACACTACGATGGCTGGGAAGTCATCGTAGGTAAGGGAATATTTTAGCCATGTTTATAAGCATTGGCTCACTTTGTATAAGAGGCTGAGCTGAGTGTTTTTAAATACTATTTCAGGTACAAGAGAGGAGTTATGATGGCGGAGGAGTAGGGGACCCCTTTTTCAGCAGGTCCCCTGAGTGGAGCTGGATAGGTACCAGACCAGCCTAAACAACCACGGAATCAGCCTGAGAGGCAGGAAGATATATCTGGATCTCTACAAATGAACATCTCCAGTGCTGAGTATTGAGGTAGGAAGCGGGGAGTCCTGAAACTTGGCACAGATACTGGAAGATAAAAGGAAGGGGAGGGAGCCGCCGCGTTTGGGCGCCAGGAAGTAGCAGCCACCTGCACAGGGGAGCAGGGGGACTCAGGGAAGGCACCCCTAGAGAGAGGACTGAGACCAGTGAGACCAGAGAGCACACCACCAGGCATCTCATGGAACACCAGAATCCCAGTGTGTTCATGGGATCCAGAATGTGATTGGGAGCTCCTGCAGCATGTGCGGGTCTGCTGGAGGCTGGCAGGCCACCTGCACAGGGGAGCGGGCAGATTCGATGTCAGAACCCACAAAACAGCAGACTGAAACCCTGAACCAAGTGCGCCCACCACCAGGCTTCTCACGGAACTCCGGAATCCCGGTGTGTTCATCAGGCATAGACAGACCCAGAGACCCGGGAGCACGCGGGGCGGCTGGCGGCTGGTGGGCCACCTGCATGGGGGAGCAGGCGGACTCGCGGTTGTCACCCTGGAAACAGCAGACTGAGACCCTGAAGGAGGTGGCATGCCACCAGGCTTCTCAGGAAACTCCCTAATCCTGGTGTGCTCATGGGATCCAGACTGAGACCTGGAGATCTGGGAGCTCACGGGGGCAGCAGGTGGCTGGTGACTGGCGGCCTTAGAAACACAAAGGACAGAGATGCGCCTGCCCTGGAAGTGAGGGCAAGGACTCCGGGTGTGGGGCGCACATCCAGGGACGCTATGAGGTTGAGCAGCACCAACAGGAATGGAGTTAAAGTGGCCAGAACATCCGTGGAGAACAGGCTGCAATCCCTCTGTTCTGTGACAATTCAGCCTCTGCTGCTCTGACTCTCAGAAGAGGCACAGCAGACTGCCAGAGAAAGCCACCAGGGAACAAAAGCCTGGAAATACCAGCTCACAGTGTGCCCAGACCCATCCCCCCTCGCAGGGGACAGGGCAACTCTACCCAAACAGGGTTGCCTGAGTATGGGTGCGGCAAAATACAAACTCTTAACAATAGAGAACAAATGGATCCTTACCAGAGAGGAGGTGGATAGAGGGATGAGTGGAATAGATGAAGCAGATTAAGAGGACACTTTTCATCATGACCACTGAGTAATATATTGAATTACTGAATCACTCTATTGTACACCTGAAACGAATGTAACACTGTATGTTAGCTCTACTGGAATTAAAATAAATTTTTAAAAAAGATATTTCTTTCAGGAAACTCTTTGAAAAAGCTTTTCCTGTGCAATGTTCAAAAGCCCTACTTGAGAGGATTCACTCTACAATAATTATTCACTCTATGCCTTGAATTCAGTTTTCCCTGAGTTCTTACTGTGGATCCCAGCCCATGGGAGCCATGGTCCTTTTCTGTCCAGGCTCAGCACCAATGCATTCAAGATTGGAAGTAGAGACACATGTCACTTCACAGTCCAGAAAGCTATTATTGTTTCTGTTTCAGTGTGAGAGAGTCACAGATTTTGGGACAGGTTTCAGAGCAGGTTTATTATGGATCCTGGATCTCTACTTCAATGTTCATTGCCTGGATCCATTTGGCTAATAGGTTCCCTGTGGATGGGCTTGCTTCCAAGCACATACATGGAAGATGCAAAGGTGAGTGGGCTTGGTGCGGGACAGGAAGAAGACCAAAAACAGACAAGGGTCCGACCCCTCCCCTGATCCAGGAACTGCTACAGGAGAGGGTACGGGAGGTAGAATCCATGCGAAACTCCAAGGTCACCAGCTAAACACAGGAGGCACAGGTCAAGGGATCTGGAGATGCAGGGGTTGAAGGCTGCTCTGAGCTACCTCTGGGAGGAAGGGAGGGAAGGAATGAGAAGGAGACACTGCCTGCCCCTGGCCCATGCCAGCTGCCCACCACTCCGACACACATCAGTCTATGAGCTGACACAGCCTGGGCTCAGGATGGGCTGGCTCGGGTCCCTCAATCCTCAGTGGGACAGCTGGCCCCAGGGCTCAGAGACATGCTGAGGGAGATGAGAGGGAAAGCTGCCCCACCCAGGTCATCCCCTCCTTGAGCAGACAGCCCTTCAGAACTGCTAAAAAACCCACTAATGGGGTTGGAAGACCTGCCATGGATGCACTAAGTCATAGAGATATGTAAAATAACATTCACTTTTAAGTTCAGAGCTGTCATCTCAGGAAGTGGGGAGAGCTTCCCTGAAGAAGACTGAGGGGAGGGCAGGCCATGCTGAAAAGGGAGACATGGCTCTCCTGATTGGGGACCTGCAGCCCCCTTCCAGGGCAGGGCATCATCCTCGCATCACACGAGATCCATGGAAGTGTTCCATCAGGGCCAGATGTTTGTCTCGAGAAGGCTACCCTGGCATCGGACTGCACAGGGCACCGAGGACGAGGGATAGATGGAGGATGGACAATACCCCAGAGGCCATGGGGCAAGA
>NW_024426571.1:0-511 GCF_017311325.1 Ursus maritimus
GTCCAGCGCTCTGCTCAGGGGTCCCCAATCCCCGGCGTTGCCGCCCCGGACCCCTTGGGAGGGGCCCTTCGGGGGCCGACCTAGGGTGAGGGTTAGGCCCTTCGGAGGCCAGCAGGCCTAATCAGCCAGCTGTGCGGCGAGCGGAGGGGCGGGCCGAGGTGAGGGCGCTGGCAAGTGGGAACGTTTGCCCAAGCGTTTTGGGACGGGGGGCCTTCAATGTTCACGGGGGCTTGAGGGCCCTGCCCATTCTCCCACCCTGAATGACCGGCGGCGCCCCTATCAGCCCGGGTGGTGGCGGGGTGGCAGGGTGAGTCCGGCACTGGGGCACGGGGGTCCCCAATCCCCGACGTTTGAAGCCGAGCCCCTTGGGAGTGGCCCCTCGGGGGCTGACCTAGGGTTAGGGTTAGCCCCCAGGAGGCCAGCAGGCCCAATCCGCCAGCTGTGCGGCGAGTGGAGGGGTGGGCCGAGGTGAGGTTAATGGCGAGTGGGATCGTGGGCCCAAGAGTTTGAC
>NW_024426571.1:1942-11193 GCF_017311325.1 Ursus maritimus
TGACGAGTGGAGGGGCAGGCCAAGGTGAGGGCTCTGGCGAGCGGGAGCGTGGACCCAAGCATTTTGTCGCGGGGGACCTTTGAAGGTCACCGGGGGCTCGGAGGGCCCTGCCCGTTCTCCAGCCCTGAATAACCGGCAGGGTCCCCAATGGCCCGGGTGTTGGCAGGGCAGCAGGGTGCGTCCGGCAGTGGGGCTCATGGGTCCCCAATCCCCGGCATTGCGGCGCCAGGCCCCTTCGGAGGGGCCCCTCGGGGGCCAACCTAGGGTTAGGGTTAGCCCCCAGGAGGCCGGCAGGCACGATCAGCCAGCTGTGCGGCAAGCAGAGGGGCGGGCCGAGGTGAGGCCACCGAAGAGCACGAGCGTGGGCCCAAGCATTTTGGCGTGGGGGGCCTGAGGGCCCTACCCTTTACCCTGGCCTGAATGACTGGCGGCACCCCTAGCGTCCCGGGTGGTGGCGAGGCAGGAGGTTGAGTCTGGCACTATGTCTCGGGGGTCCCCAATCCCCGGCATTGCGGCGCCAGGCCCCTTCGGAGGGGCCCCCCAGCTTCTTGGGAGGGGCCCCATGGGGGCCGACTGTGGGTTAGGATTAGCTCACAGGAGGCTGGCAGGCCCGATCTGCCGGCTGTGCGGCGAACGGAGTGGGGGGCTGAGGTGAGGCCGCTGGTGAGCGTGAGCGTGGGCCCAGTATTTTAGCTTGGGGTGCCTTCGAAGGTCACCAGGGGCTCGGTGGGCCCTGCCTGTTCTCTAGCCCTGAATGACCGGCGGTGCCCCTAGCTGCCCAGGTGGTTGCGGGGCGGCAGGGTGAGTCCGGCGCTGGGGCTTGGGGGTCCACAATCCCCGGCACTGCGGCGCCAGGCCCCTTGGGAGGGGCCCCTCGGGGGCCGACCTAGGGTTAGGGTTAGCTCCCAGAAGCATGGCAGGGAAGATCCGCCAGCTGTCCAGCAAGCGGAGGGGTGGGCCGAGGTTAGGGCGCTGGCGAGTGGGAGCGTGGGCCCAAGCGTTTTAGCTTGGGGTGCCTTCGAAGGTCGCCGGGGGCTCGGAGGGCCCTGCCCATTCTCCCGCCCTGAATGACCGGCTGTGCCCCTAGTGGCACTGGTGGCGGCGGGGCGGCAGGGTGAGTCCTGTTCTGGGGCTCGGATGTCCCAATACCTGGCTTTGTGGCGCCCCGCCCCTTGGGAGTGGCCCCTCATTGCCCAACCAGGATTAGAGTTAGCCCCCAGGAGGCCGGCAGGCCCGAACTGGCGGCTGTGCAGCAAGTGGAGGGGTGGGCCGAGGTGAGGGCTCTGGTGAGCGGGAGCATGGGCCCAAGCATTTTGGCGCGGGAGGCTTTTGATGGTCGCCGGGGGCTTGGAGGTCCTTGCCCGTTCTCCCACTGAATGACCGGCGTCGCCCCTTGCGGCCTGGGTGGCAGTGGGACGGCAGAGTGAGTCCGGCGCTGGGGATCGGGGGTCCCCAATCCCTGGCGTTGCGGCACCACTCCCCTCGGGGGCCATCCTAAGGTTAGGGTTTGCCCCAAGGAGGCCAGCCGGCCCGATCCGCTGGCTGTGCGGTGAGCAGAGGGCCTTGCCGAGGTGAGGGCGCTGGCGAGCAGGAGCGTGGGCCCAAGCATTTTGTCATGGGGGGCCTTCGAATGTTGCCACTGGCTCAGAAGGCCCTACCCATCACCTTGAATGACTGGCGGCGCCCCTAGAGGCCCGGGTGGTGGTGTGGCGGCAGGGTGAGTCCGGCACTGGGGCTCGGGGATCCCCAGTCCCCGACGTTGCGTCGCCAGGCCCCTTGGAGGGGCCCCTCGGGAAGCCAACCTAGGGTTAGGGTTATCCCCCAGGAGGCCGGCAGGCCCGACCCGCCAGCTGTGCAGTGAGTGGAGCGGTGAGCCAAGGTGAGGGCGCTGGCAGAGGGAACGTGTGCCCAAGCATTTTGGCGCTGGGACTTTCGAAGTTCGCCAGGAGCTCGGAGGGCCCTGCCCATTCTCCCACCTTGAATGACCGACGGCACCCCTAGAGGCCCGGGTGGCGGCGGGGTGGCAGGTTGAGTATGGCACTGGGGCTCGGGGGTCCTCATTCCAGGCGTTGTGGCACCAGTCCCCTTGGGAGAGTCCCTCGGGCACCAACCTAGTGTTAGGGTTAACCCCCAAGAGGTCGGCAGGCCCAACTGTCAGCTGTGTGGCGAGCGGAGGGGTGGGCCGAAGTGACGGCCCTGCGATCGAGAGCGTGGGCCCAAGTGTTTTGGCGCGGGGGGCCTTTGAAGGTCGCCGGGGGCTTGGAGGGCCCTGCCCGTTCTCCCGCCCTGAATGACCTGCGGAGCCCCTAGCAGCCCGGGTGGCGGCAGGGCAGCAGGGTCAGTACGGCACTGGGGCTCAGGGGTCCCCAATCCCCGGCGTTGAGGGGCCAGGCCCCTTGGGAGGGACCCCTCGGGGGCCGACCTAGGATTAGGGTTAGCCCCCAGGAGGCCGGCAGGCCCAATCCCCTGGCTGTGCGCCGAGCGCTGGGGCGGGTCGAAGTGAGGGCCCTGGCGATCAGGAGCATTGGCCCATGCGTTTTGGCACGTGGGGCCTTCGAACGTCGCTGAGGGCTCTGAGGGCCCTGCCCATTCTCCCGCCCTCAGTGACCGGCGGCGCCCCTATCAGCCCAGGTGGCGGCGGGGCGGCAGGGTGAGTCTGGCACTGGGTCTCGGCTGTCCCCAATCCCCGGCGTTATGGTGCCAGGCCTCTTGGGAGGGGCCCTTCGGGGGCTGACCTAGGGTTAGGGTTAGTCCCCAGGCGGCCAGCAGGCCCGATCCGCTGGCTGTGCGGCGAGAGGAGGGGTGGGACGAGGTGAGGGCGCTGGCGAGCGGGAGCGTGGGCCCAAGCGTTTTGGCATGGAGTCCTTTGAAGTTTGCCGGGAGCTCGGAGGGCCCTGCCCTTTTTCCAGCCCTGAATGACCGGGGTGGGCCCCTAGCGGCCCAGGTGGCGGCGGAGCGGCAGGTTGAGTCCTGCGCTGGGGCTCGAATGTCCCCAATGCCCCGCGTTTCGACACCAGATCCCTTGGGAGGGACCCCTCAGGGGCTGACCTAGGGTTAAGGTTAGCCCCCAGGAGGCCAGCAGGCCCGATCCGCCAGCTGTGCGGTGCACAGAGGGGCGGGCCGAGGTGAGCGCGCTGGCGAGGGGGAGTGAGGGCCCAAGCGTTTTGGCGCGGGGTGCCTTCGAAGGTCGCGGGGGGCTCGGAGGGCCCTGCACGTTCTCCCGCCCTGAATGACCGGCGTCGCCCTTAGCGGCCCTGGTGGTGGTGGGGCGGCAGGGTGAGTCCAGCACTGTGGCTCAGGGATCCCCATTCCCCGGCGTTGCGGTAACAGGCCCCTTAGGAGGGGCCCCTCGGGGGCCGACCTAGGGTTAGGGTTAGCCCCTAGGAGGCCGGCAGGCACAATCAGCCAGCTGTGAGGCGAGCAGAGGGGCGGGCCGAGGTGAGGGCACTGGGGAGCGGGAGCGTGTACCCAATGGTTTTGGCGCGGGGGCTCGGAGGGTCGAGCACGTTCTCCCACACTGATTTACCCACAGCGCCAGTAGCAGCCCGGGTGGCAGCGGGATCGCTCAGGTGAGTCTGGTGCGCGCGCCAGAGGTCCATTCCTGGCGCAGCCCAGGCCCTTGGGAGGGGCCCTCGGGGTCCGATCTAGGTTAGGTAACAAAAAGGAGGGCTGGCAGGCCCGACCGAAATCTCCAGCGGTGAGTCAGGGGCGAGCTGAGGTGAGGGCGCTGTTGAACGAGAGCCGTGGCCCCATCGTTTTGGCGCGGGGGCTCTCAAATGTCCCCAGGTCTCGGAGGGCAGTGCCTGTCTCTCTCACCCTGATTGGAGAGCGCCAGTAGCAGCCCGTGTGGCAGCGGGCGCCAGGGTGAGTCCTGGGCTTTGGCTCAAAGGCTCCATTCCCTGAAGTTGCGGTGCCAGGCCCGTTGGAAGGGCCCTCGGGGCCGAACTAGGGTTAGTGTTAGCCCCCAGGAGGACGACAGGCCCGATCCGGGTGGGCAGGCAGAAGGGCGAGCCGAGGTGAGTGGGCGCCACGAACGGGGAGCGCGGGGCCCAAGCGTTTTGCACGGGGAGCCTCGGTTCTCCGGGGCTCTGAGGGCTTGCCCTGCTCTCCCGCCCTCACTGACCGGCGGTGCCCTTAGGGGCCCAGGTGGCGGCGGGGCGGCAGGTTGAGTCTGGCGCTGGTGCTCGGGGGTCTCAATTCCCCGGCATTTCGGCGCCAGGCCCTTTGGGAGGGGCCCCTCGGGGGCCGAGGTAGGGTTAGGGTTACCCCATAGGATGCCGGTAGGCCCGATCTGCTGGCTGTGGGGCAAGTGGAGGGGCAGGCCGAGGTGAAGGCGATGGCGAGAGGGAGTGAGGGCTCCAGGGTTTTGGCGCGGGGGGCCTCGAAGTTCACTGGGGGCTCAGAGGGCCCTGCGCATTCTCCCGCCATGATGACGGCGGCGCCCATAGAGGCCTAGATAGATAGGGGCGGCAGGGTGAGTCCAGCGCTGAGTCTCGGGGCTCCCCAATTTCAGGTGTTTTGGCGCCAGGCCCTTTGGGAGGGGCCCCTCAGGGGCCGACCTATGGTGAGGGTTAGTCCCCAGGAGGCCGGCAGGCCTAATCAGCCGGCTGTGCGGCGAGCAGAGGGGTGGGCCGAGGTGAGGGTGCTGGCAAGCGGGAACGTTTGCCCAAGCGTTTTGGGACGGGGGGCCTTCGAAGTTCACAGGGGCTCGGAGGGCCCTGCCCGTTCTCCCACTCTGAATGATCGGTGGCACCCCTATCAGCCCGGGTGGTGGCGGGGCGGCAGGGTGAGTCCGGGACTGGGGCATGGGGGTCCCCAATCCCCGACGTTCGAAGCCGGGCCCCTTGGGAGTGGCCCCCGGGGGCCGACGTAGGGTTAGTGTTAGCCCCCAGGAGGCCATCAGGCCCGATCCGCCAGCTGTGCGGTGAGTGGAAGGGCAGGCCGAGGTGAGGTTAATGGCGAGCGGGAGTGTGGGCCCAAGAGTTTTGACGTGGGGGGCCTTAGAAGGTCGCTGGGGGCTCGGAGCGCCCTGCAATTCTCCCACCTTGAATGACCGGCAGCGCCCCTAGCGGCCTGGGTGGCGGCGGGGTGGCAGGGAGTGTAAGGCGCTGGAGCTCAGGGGTCCCCAATCCCCGGCGTTGTGGTGCCAGGCCCCTTTGGAGTGGCCCCTCGGGGCCTACCTAGGGTTAGGGTTAGTCCCCAGGAGGACAGCAGGCTTGAACCGCTGGCTGTGCGGTGAGCGGAGGGGCAGGCCGAGGTGAGGGCGCTGGCGTGTGGGAGCGTGGGAGCAAGTGCTTTGGCACAAGGGCCTTAGAATGTCACAGGGTCTCGGAGGGCCCTGCCTGTTCTTCCGCCCTGAAAGAACGGCGACGCCCATAGCAGCCTGTGTGGTGGCGGGGCGGCAGGATGAGTCCGGCGCTAGGGCTCAGGGGTCCCCAATCCCCGGCATTGTGCTTCCAGGCCCCTTGGGATGGGCCCCTTGGGGGCCGACCTAGGGTTAGGGTTAGCTCCCAGGAGGCCGGCAGGCCCGATCCACCGCCTGTGTGGCGAGCAGAAGGGGCAGGCGGAAGTGAGGGCGCTGGTGAGCGGGACCGTAGGCCCCAGCATTTTGGCGTGGGTACTTGGAAGGTCACCGGTGTCTCGAGGGCCCTTCCCGTTCTCCCGCCCTAAATGACCGGCAGCGCCCCTAGCGGCTTGAGAGGCAGCGGGGAGGCAGCATAAGTCCGGCGCTGAGGCTCGGGGTACCCAAATACAGGCGTTGTGGTGCCAGGCCCTTTGTGAGGGGGAGGAGGAGAGGGCGCTGGTGAGCGGGAGCGTGGGCCTAAGTGTTTTGGCACGGGGGGCCTTCAAAGGTCGCCGGGGGCTCGGAGGGCCCTGTCCGTTCTCCCACTCTGAATGACCTGTGGCTCCCCTAGCAGCCAGGGAGGCGGCGGGGCAGCAGCGTGAGTTTGGTGCTGGGGGTCCCCAATCCCCATATTGTGGCACCAGGCCCCTTGGGAGGGGCCTCTCGGGGCCCAATTATGGTTAAGTTTAGACCCCAGGAGGCCAGCAGGTCTGATCTGCCGGCTGTTCGGCGAGTGGAGGGGCGGGCCGATGTGGGGGCCCTGGGGAGTGGGAGCGTGGGCCCAAGCGTTTTGGCCTGGGGTGCCTTCGAAGGTCGCCGGGGGCGCGGAGGTCCCTGCCCTTTCTCCCGCCCTGAATTACCTGCGGCGCCCCTAGCGGCCCGGGTGGCCCTGGGCGGCAGGGTGAGTCCGGCGCTGGGGCTCGGGGTTACCCAATCCCTGGCGTTGCGTCGACCAGGCCCCTTGGGAGGGGCCCCTCGGGGGCCTACCTAGGGTTAGGGTTAGCCCCCAGGAGGCCGGCAGGCCCAATCCCCTGGTTGTGTGGCGAGCGGAGGGGCGGGCTGAGGTGAGGGCGCTGGAGAGGGGGAGCGTGGTCCCAAGCATTTTGGCACGGGGAGCCTTCGAAAGTTGCTGGGGGCTCAGAGGGCCCTGCCCGTTCTCCCGCCCTGAATGACCGACGGCGCCCCTAGCGGCCCAGGGGGCGACGGGGCAGCAGGGTGAGTCCGGCGCTGGGGCTCAGGCGTCCCCAATCCTGGGCGTTGCGGCGCCAGGCCGGTGGGATGGGTCCCTCGGGGGCTGACCTAGGGTTTGGGTTAGCCCCCAGGAGGCTGGCAGGCCCGATTCGCTGGTTGTGTGGCGAGCGGTGTGGCGGGTCGAGGAGAAGGCACTGACGAGCAGGAGCATGCACGCAAGTGTTTTGGCGAGGGGGGCCTTCGAAGGTCGCAGGGGGCTTGGAGGACCCTGCCCGTGCTCCTGCCCTGAATGACCGGCGGCGCCCCTAGCAGCCTGGTGGGCGGTGGGGCAGCAGGGTGAATCCGGCGCTGGGGATCAGGGGTCCCCAATACCCGGCGTTGTGGCGCCAGGCCCCTTGGGAGGGGCGCCCTGGGGGCTGACCTAGGGTAGGGCTAGCCACCAGGAGGCCGGTAGGTGCGATCCGCCACTCTACGGCGAGCAGAGGAGCGGGCCGAGGTGTGGGCGCTGCCGAGCGGGAGCGTAGACCCAAGCGTTTGGCTCGGGGGGGCCTTCGAAGGACGCCATGGGCTCGGAGGGCCCTGCCCGTTCTCCCGCCGTGAATGACCGGTGGCGCCCCTAGTGGCCCGGGTGACGGCGGGGAGGCAGGGTGAGTCCAGTGCTGGAGATCGGGAGTCCCCAATCCCCGGCGTTGCAGCGCCAGGCCCCTTGGGAGGGGCCCCTCGGGGGCCGACCTAGGGTTTGGGTTAGCCCCCAGGAGGCTGGACGGCCGGTCCCCCGGCTGTGCGGCGAGCAGAGGGGTGGGTCGAGGTGAGGGCGCAGTGGAGCGGGAGTGTGGGCCCAAGCGTTTTGGCGCGGGGGCCTTTGAACGTCGCGGGGCCCAGTGGGCCCTGCCTGTTCTCCCGCCCTGAATGACCGGCGGTGCCCTAGCAGCCTGGGTGGTGGCGGGGCGGCAGGGTGAGTCCGGTGTTAGGGCGCAGGGGTTCCCAATCCCGGGCGTCCCGGCGCCAGAACCCTTGGGAGGGGCCCCTCGGGGGCTGACCTAGGGTTAGGTTTAGCCCCCAGGAGGCCGGCAGACTCGATCCACTGGCTGTGCAGGGAGCAAAAGGGCGGGCCGAGGAGAGGGCGCTGGTGAGCAAGAGTGTGGGCCCAAGCATTTTGGTGCGGGAGGCCTCGATGGTCGCCGGGGGCTCGGAGGGCCCTGCCCGTTCTCCCGCCATGAATGACCGGTGGCCCCCCTAGCGGCCCAGGTGGCGGCGGGGCGACAGGTTCAGTCCGGTGCTAGGGCTCGGGGGTCCCCAATCCCCGGCGTTGCGGCGCCAGGCCCCTTGGGAGGCGCCCCATTGCGGGCTGACCTAGGGTTGGGGATAGCCCCCTTGAGGCCGGCTGGCCCGATCGGCCGGTTGTGTGGCGATCAGAGGGGCTGATTGAGGTGAGGGCACTAGCAAGCGGGAGCGTGGGCCCAAGCGTTTTGGCGCGGGGTGCCTTCTATGGTCGCCGGGGGCTCGGAGGGCCCTGCCCGTTCTGCCGCCCCGAATGACCAGCGGCGCCTCTAGCGGCCCAGGTGGCAGCGCGGCGGCAGTGTGAGTCTGGCGCTGGGTTGGGGATCCCAATCCCCGGCGTTGGGCAGCCAGGCCCCTTGGAAGGTGCCCCTTGGGCCCTGACTTAGGGTTAGGGTTAGCCCCCAAGAGGCCGGTAGGCCGGATCCTCCAGCTGTGCTGCGAGTGGAGGGGCGGGCCGAGGTGAGTGCACTGGTTATCGGGAGCATGGGCCCAAGCGTTTTGGCCCAGGTTGCCTTCGAAGGTCGCCAGGGTCTCGGAGGGCCCTGCCCGTTCTCCCGCCCTGAATGACTGGCTGCGCCCCTTGCGTCCCGGGTGGCGGTGGGGCGGCAGGTTGAGTCCGGCGCAGGAGCTCGGGGGTCCCCAATCCCCGGCGTTGTGGCGCCAGGCCCCTTGGGAGGGGCCCCTCGGGGGCCGACCTAGGGTTAGGGTTAGCCCCCAGGAGGCCAGCAGGCCCATTCCGCAAGCTGTGCGGCGAGTGGACGGGCGGGCCGAGGTGAGGGCGCTGGCGAGCGGGCATGTGGGCCCAAGCGTTTTGGCGCGGGCGGCCGTCGAAGCTCACCTGGGGCTCGGAGGGCCCTGCCTGTTCTCCCACCCTGAATGACCGGCGGTGCCCCTAACGGCCCGGGTGGTGGCGGGGTGGCAGGGTGAGTCTGGCACTGGAGCTCGGGGATCCCCAATCCCCAGCGTTGTGGAGCCAGGCCCCTTGGGATGGGCCCTTCGGGGGCCGACCTAGGGTTAGGGTTAGCCCCCAGGAGGTAGGCAGGCACAATTCGCTGGCTGTGCAGCGAACGGAGGGGCAGGCCGAGGTGAGGTCGCTGGCGAGAGGGAGTGTGGACCCAAGTGTTTTGGAGTGGATGGCTTTCGAAGTCGCAGGGGCTCAGAGGGCCCTGCCCTTTCTCCCACCCTAAATGACCAGCGGCGCCCCTAGCAGCCCGGGTGGTGGCGCGGGTGCAGGGTGAGTCCGGAACTGGGGCTCGTGGGTCCCCAATCCCTGGCGTTGCAGGGCCAGGCCCCTTGGGAGGGGCCCCTCGGGGGCTGACCTAGGGTTAGGGTTAGCCCCCATTAGGCCGGCAGGCCTGATCCGCCGGCTGTGCTTCGAGTGCAGGGGCGGGCCGAGGTGAGCGCACTGGCGAGCCGGAGCCCGGGCCCCAGAGGT
>NW_024426572.1:0-107 GCF_017311325.1 Ursus maritimus
AATTTTACTGTATATAAAGTAAAAAGAAATACATTTAAAATTAAAAACATTTAAAATAGAATATATTAAAGATGATTCCACTTATATAAGTTTTAAAACAGGTAAAT
>NW_024426572.1:8089-11180 GCF_017311325.1 Ursus maritimus
CATTACGAAATTGGTTAATGACTGGCGATTCTGGAAGGTCTTTATTTCTCCATCAATTCTGAATGGCAGCCTTGCTGGATAAAGGATCCTTGGCTGCATGTTTTTCTCTGAAAGAACTTTAGAAATGCCTTCTCAACCCTTTCTCTCATTCCAGGTCTGTGTAGACAGGTCTGATGTAATTCTGATACCTTTGCCTTGGTACATGAGAAATTTCTTTGCCCTGGCTGCTTTCAGTACTGTGTCCTTGGATCTAATATTTGCGAATTGCACTATGATGTGACATGGCGTAGGTTTGTCGTGGTTGAGCTTGGGAGGGGTCCTCTCTGCCTCTTGGACACAAATGTTTGTTTCCATCACTAGATTAGGGATGTTTTCTGCTACAATTTGTTCAAATATCTCTTCTAGACCTCTGTTTTTGTCCACCCCCTCGGGGATGCCGATGATTCTGACATTGGATCGTTTCATTGAGTCAGTAATCTCCTGTAACCTACATTCATGGGCGTGGAGTTTTTTAAGTCCAGCTTCTATTTTCATTTTTTCTTCTACTAACCCATCCTCCAATTCGCTAATACGTTCCTCTGCCTCGGTGACCCTGGCCGTCAAAGCCTCTAGTTTTGACTGCATTTGGCTCATAGAATTTTTAATTTCTGTCAGATTCACTCTCATTTGCGCCCTTAGAGATTCTATATTCTCATTAACATTTTCGTTAATACTTTTTTCAAGTCTACTCATCATCTTGACCATTGTTACTCTGAATTCCATTTCTGATAATTTGGTTACATCCATATCCATTAGTTCTGTGGCAGAGGCCACAGACTCGTCTTTTCTTTGCTGGGGGGGACTTCTCCTTCTCCTCATTCTGATGAGGAGAGGTTGTGGGTTGTCCAGAGCCCAAATTATTGACCAGGACCCAGGCCATGCACCCTTGTTTTATAGGGATCTTAGGGATGTTGGCTTCTTGATTTTTCAGCCTGCCTTCATTGGGAGGGGCCTGCCTCACCAATACTCAGGGAACCCTGTTTGGGTAGGGTCTCCATGCTCCTGCGAGGGGGGATGGGGATGGGCACCCTGTGAGCCGGTGTTTTAAGGCTTTTGTTCTGTGGCGGCTTTCCCTGGCGGTTTGCTGTGCCTCTTCTGTGAGACAGAGCAGCAGTGGCCGAATCTCAGCCTCTGTCACAGAACAGAGGGGATCGCGGGCCATTCTCCACTGATGATCTGGCCACTTTAACTCTGTTTCCGTTGGTGCTGCTCAACCCTGCAGCGTCCCGGGATGTGCACCCCACAGCCGGCGTCCCAGCCCTCACTTCCAGGGCCGGCGTGTCTCTGTCCTTCGTGTTTCTAACACCGCCAGCCGCCAGCCAACACCGCCAGCCGCCAGCTGCCCCCGCGCGCTCCCGGAGCTCCCAGTCTGTCTGGTTTCAGTGAGCACAACGGAGTTCTGTGAGAAGTCTGGTGGCGCACACTCCCGGCTCACGGTCACAGTCTGCTCTCTCACAGGTGCTGTTCCGCGAGTCCGCCTGCTCCCCCGTGCAGGTGGGTACCGCTTCCCGGCACCCGAACATGGCGGCTCCCGCCCCCTTCCGTTTATCTTCAGATATCTGTGCACGGTTTCACGGCTCCCCGCGTCGTACCTCAATACTCAGCACTGGAGATGTTCATTTGTAGAGATCCAGATGTATCTTTCTGCGTCTCAGGCTGGTTCCGTGGATGTTCAGGCTGGTCTGGTACCTCTCCAACTCAACTCAGGGGACCAGCTGAAAAAGGGGTCCCCTACTCCTCCGCCATCTTAACCCCCTCCTATTTATCTTCTAGAAGTTTTATGGTTTTGCATTTTACATTTGGGTGTATGATCTATTTTGAGTTAATTGTGAAAGTTCAAAGATTCAAATCTAGCTGCTGCTGCCTTTTTCTTTTTTTTTTGCATATGAATGTCCGGTTATTCCAGCGCTGTTAGCTAAAGAGACCCTTTTTGCTCCATTATACTGCCTTTGCTCCTTTGTCAAAGATCAGTTCACTGTATTTCTGGGAATCAATTTCTGGTCTCTCTATTTTGTTATACTGACCTATTGGTCTATTCTTTTGCCAGTATCACACTGTCTTAATTACTGTGCCTTTATAGGAAGTCTTAAAGTCAGTTCAGGGTAGTCTTCCCACTTTGTTCTTCTCCTTCAATATTGTATCAACTAGTCTGAGTCCTTTTCCGCTTATATAAACTTCAGAATCAGTTGATGCTCATAAAGCAATTTCTGGAATTTCAATTGGGATTGCATTGAATCTGTAAATCAAGTTGGGACATCTAGACAATATTGACATCTTGACAATATTGTATCTTCCTACTAATGAACATTGACTATCTCGTCATTCATTTAGTTCTTTGAGCTTGTTCATCAGAGCTTTGTGTTTCTCCTCATAGTTCCACACATATTTTTTAGATATGCAAATATTTAATTTTTTGAGCTGCAAATGTAAATGATATCATGTTTTTAATTTCAAATTCTCCTTATTC
This sequence comes from Ursus maritimus, assembly GCF_017311325.1. Lineage (NCBI taxonomy): Eukaryota > Metazoa > Chordata > Mammalia > Carnivora > Ursidae > Ursus > Ursus maritimus. Next base: position 10,596 of record NW_024426572.1, read on the forward strand.
ATTGATGGTATATAGGAAAGAAATTGACTTTTTGTATTGATTTTGTATCCTGCACCCTAATACCACTTATTAGTTCCAGGAATTTTTTTATTGATTCTGTTGCTGGGTGAACTGGGGAGACCATGGGCCCCGGGGCCTTGAGCCAGCCCATCCCCAAAGGTGTCACCAAAGGTTCTTGTTCTTGTCTCGAGAAAGAATTCAAGGACATGCACTAAACACAGTGGATGAGCAACGCAAGTGGCAATGTTAATTAAAGGAAAAAAGTACACTCTTGAGATATGAGAATGGGTAAATGAGAGAGAGAGAGAAATGCACACTCTGGGGGTTGGGTTTCTATTTTTTATTGACAGTTAAGTAGGGGGTGGAATATTCATTACTTGGGGCAGGGAGGCAAGGTTTCATGGCTTTTCTCCTTAATTTGGTCAGGTGTTTCCTGTTATGGCACTCCACATCTTGGGCCTTTCTGGTTTGATCCGGCTTTTTGTGGGGTGCTGCCAGGACAGGTCTCTGACTCTTCTGAGAGCTGGTGGTGACTTCCTCAAAGCTGGCCTCCAGATATCCTGTTAGATCCTAGCTAACTGCCTA
>NW_024426573.1:0-735 GCF_017311325.1 Ursus maritimus
GAGGTTTTACCTCCAGCCCTGACATAGTTAGGAAATTTTGCGAAACATACCTGTACTTTCTCTGAACACTGGCGTCCTGTCACAAGCTGCCTAGCTGACTCAGATGCTGATGTTCAAAACTTCTGCTGTCTTGGAGTCAGAGCAGAGAAGTGCTGTCAGCTGGGGAGAAGAAGGCACCTCTGACCTAAAGCCTGCACACCTGCTTTGGTTTCTGGGCGAAGGGGCAACACATACTTGTTGTTTAGCAGTAATTATCTTCATTCTCAATAGACCAATGACCTTGCCTTTTCTGGAAAGCAGACTTACTCTTCTAAAGAAACCCTCAATTCGTCTATTCCCAATGCAACTAGAGTGGAACATTTATTTCTCACTTAAATAGAAAACACTGTTATTGTCGACACTGCGTGAATGAACTTTTAAAAACATTTTAGAGAGAAAGGAAGAGACCTTTATTCAAACCCAAGTCAGGACAGCTGCCTGGGAGACACAATCTTCACCAAGAAGGGAGTGCTCTGGGGAAGGAACATTTGGGGCAGGCTTATATATTTTTTTCTCTTTTGTTTTACGTACAGAGTTACACACCACAATGAGGATCTTCTTAGATTCCAGAAAGTGACAGAATCTTTCTTATGTTTTCCGTATGTACATGTCAGTATGACTTTAATCTTATGGGAGCCAAAGAGGTTCTTTATTTTTTCTTATCTTCATGTTGGCATTTTTGGTTATTGTTTTCTT
>NW_024426573.1:8168-8744 GCF_017311325.1 Ursus maritimus
GCGGGAGAACGGGCAGGGCCCTCTGAGCCCCCAGCGACTTTTGAAGGCCCCCCGCTCCAAAACACTTGGGCCCATGCTCCCACTCACCAGCCCCCTCACCTCTGCCCGCCCTTCCGCTCGCCGCACAGCCGGTGGATCTGGCCTGCCGGCCTCCTGGGGACTATTCCTAGCCCTAGTTCGGCCCACTAGGGGCCCTTCCCAAGGGCCCTGGCGCCACAACGCTGGGGATTGGGAACCCCTGATCCCCAGCGCCGGACTCACCCTACTGCCCCACTGCCACCCGGGCCTGTAGGGGCGCCGCTGGTCATTCACGGTGACAGAATGGGCAAGGCCCTCCGAGCCCCCGGCTACCATCGAAGTCCCCCCACGCCAAAACGCTTGGGCCCTCGCTCCCGCTCGCCAGAGCCCTCACCTCGGCCTGCCCCTCCGCTCAACGCACAGCTGGCGGATAGGGAATGCCAGCCTCCCGGGGGCTAACCCTAACCCTAGTTCGGTCCCCAAAGGGCCCCTCCCAAGGGGGCTGGTGCCACAACGCCGGGGATTGAGGACCCCCGTGCCCCAGCGCCGGCCCCCACC
>NW_024426573.1:8914-9287 GCF_017311325.1 Ursus maritimus
CTCCGCTCGCCGCCCACCCTGCGGATCGGGCCTGCACGCCTCCCGGGGGCTAAACCTAACCCTAGGTCGGCCCCTGGGGGGCACCTCCCAAGGGGCCTGGCGCTGAAACGCCAGGGATTGGGGACCCCCGAACCCCAGCGCCTGACTCCCCCTGCCGCCCACCACCACCCGGGCCGCTAGTGGTGCCACAGTTCATTCAGGGCGTGAGAACTGGCAGGGCCCTCTGAGCCCCAGGAGACCTTCAAAGGCACCCTGCATCAAAATGCTTGCACCCACAATGCCGCTAGGCAGCGCCCTCACCTCAGCCCGCCCCTCTGATCGTCGCACAGCTGGCGGATCGGGCCCGCTGGCCTCCCGGGGGCTAACTGTAACC
>NW_024426573.1:9717-11177 GCF_017311325.1 Ursus maritimus
AGCAGGCGCATCAGGCCTGCCTGGCTCCTGGGGGCTAAACATAACCCTAGGTTGGCCCTGAGGGGCCCTTCCCCAGGGGCCTGTTGCCGCAACACCGGGGATTGATGAGCCCCAAGCCCCAGTGCTGGACTCACCCTGCCACCCCGCTGGCACCCAGGCCACTAGGGGAGCCGCCGGTCATTCTGGGCGGGAGAATGGGCAGGGCCCTCCAAGTCCCGGTGAACATCTAAGGGCCCACGCACCAAAATGCATGGGCCCATGCTCCTGCTCACCAACGCCCTCACCTCGACCCGCCCCTCTGCTCGACGCACAGCCAGCGGATCGGGCCTGCCAGCCTCCTGGGGGCTAAACCTAACCTTAGGTTGGCCACCACGGGGAACCTCCCAAGGGGCCTGGCGCAGCAATGCCAGGGATTGGGGACCCACGAGCCCCAGCGCCATACTCACCGTGCCACCTGTCACCACCCGGACCACTAGGACGCTGCTGGCCATTCAGTGCGGGAGAACCGGCAGGGCCCTCCAATCCCCGGGCGACCTTCCAAGGTCCCCCGTGCCAAAATGCTTGGGCCCATCCCCCATCTCGCCAGTGCCCTCACCTCGGCCTGGCCCTCCGCTACTGCACAGCTGGCGGATCATGTCTACCGGACTCCTGGGTGCTAAGCCTAACCCTAGGACGGCCCAAGAGGGGCCCCTCCCAAGGCGTCTTGCACTGCAACGCATGCCATTGGGGACCCCCAAACCACAGTGCCAAACTCACACTGCCACCTCTCCACCACCTGGGCCGCTAGGGGTGCCACCGGTCATTCGGGGCGGGAGAACAGTCAGGGCCCTCCGAGCCTCTAGCGACATTCAAAGGCCCAGGGCGCCAAAACGCTGGATACCATACTCCCCCTCGCCAGCGCCCTCACCTCGGCCCCCTCCTCCGCTCACCGCACAGCCGGCGCATCGGTCCTGCTGGCCTACTGGGGTCTAACCCTAACCCTAACCCTAACCCTAACCCCTAACCTGAAACCCTAAACCTTAACCCCTAATCCTTATCCTAACCCTAACCCTTACCCTAACCCTAACCCTACCCTAAACCTAACCCTAAGCCCTAATCCTTAAAACCTAAACCCTAACAACACTAAACCCTAAACCCTAACCCCTAACCCTAATCCCGAACCCTAAACACTAAACCCTAACCTTAACCACTAACCCCAAACCCCAAACCCTAACCCTAAACCCTAACCCTACCCCGACCACTACCATACCCCTAACCCTACCCCTAACCCTACCCCTTCAGCTAACCCTACCCCTAACCCGTAACCTAACCCTAAACCTAACCCTAACCTGTACCCTAACCCTAACCTGTACCCTAACCCTAACCCTAACACGTACTCTAACCCGTACCCTAACCAGTACCCTAACCCTAACCTTAAACTGTACCCTAACCTGTAACATAAACCGTACCCTAAACCTAAC
>NW_024426574.1:0-6624 GCF_017311325.1 Ursus maritimus
TGCTCTGCAACCCTCTTGGGGCTGAGTTTAGAGAGTGGGTTCGGGAGACTGTCGGCACAGTGTTTAGGTGCCAGGGATCCACTGGAAGTGGTTTTCTCTGGGCCTGCGTCATGTGCTCACTTAGGTTTCTTCTTTCAAAATGTTTTATTGATTCCCAAATGGCAGGGTTATCCTATGTGTGGCAGGGTTTGTGTCCTGACATTCCTCAGCTGTCCCCATTCCCTGGTTTTTGGTTCCAGGCGTCTGGGAATGGATCTCACAGACCCCAGTTTACAGTTAGGGCTCGGGTCTAGGGGCATGGTTGTTAGGATCACCATCCCTTGCGACCTTCCATGGGCCTGAGAAAGGGCGTGGTTGGGGTTGAATGTCAGACACAGGAGTTGCTGGCAGAGGGGCTGTGAAAGTGGCTGGCTTGCGCAGATTGGATCCGGTGGGCATTCTTTTTTTCTTTTCTTTTAATAATAATATTATTGTATATGAACCACATCTTCTTCTTCTTCTTCTTTTTTTTTTTTTTTACTTTATTTATTGTTTATGGCAACAGAGACAACCAGCGAAGAGGGCACAGCAGGGGGTGGGGAGAGGAAGAGGCAGGCTCCGCGGAGGAGGGAGGCCCGATGTGGGACTTGATCCCGGGCTGCCCGGGGATCACGCCCTGGGCCGAAGGCAGATGCTGCGACTGCACTACCCATTTGCCCTGGACCAATCTTCTTAATCCATCTGTCTGTTGAGAGGGCATCTCGACTCCTTCCACATTTAGCTTTGTGGACAATGCTGCTATGAACATTGGGGTGCCTGGCCCTTCTTCTTACTATTCTTATCTTTGGGGTAAGCACCCAGTAGTGCAATGGCACAGATCATAGAGTAGCTCATTTTTGACTTTTAGGGACCTCCACTGTTTTCCAGAGTGGCTGTACCACTTGCATTCCCACCCAATGTAGGAGGGACCCTTTCTCCACATCCTCTCCAACATTTGTTGTTTTTTCTTGTTGTCCATTTTTGCCATTCTAACTGGCGTAAGGTGGTATCTCAGTGTGGTTTTGATTTGAATTTCCTTGTGGCTGATGATTTGATTTTTCATGTGTCTTTTAGCCATTTTGTCTTCATTGGAAAAGTGTCTGTTCATATCTTCTGCTCCCATTTTGATTTGTTTTTGTTTCTCGTGTTTATTGAGTTTGAGAAGTTCTTTGTGATCTGGATACCATTTTATCTGTAGTGTCATTTGCAAATATATTCTCCCATTGGGGCTGCCTCTTAGTTTTTGACTGTTTCCTTGGCGTGCAGAAGCTTTTTATCTTGATGGAGTCCCACAAGTTCATTTTACTTTTGTTTCTCTTGCTTTGGAGATGTTTAAGTAAAAAGTTGCTTTGGACGATGTAGCCTAGAGGTTGCTGCCTATGTTCTCCTCTAGGATTTTGATGATTCCTGTCTCACATTGAGGTCTTCATCCATTTGGAGTTATCTTTGTGTATGGTGTGAGAGAGTGGTCAAGTTTCATTCTTTTATGTAGCTGTCCAGTTTTCCCAGCACCATTTATTCAAAGACTGCTTTTTTTTCCACTGGATGTTTTTCCTACTTTATCAAGATAGTTTGCCCAAAGAGCTGAGGGTCCATTTCTGGGTTCTCTGTTCTGTTCCATTGGTCTATGTGTCTGTTTTTGTGCCAGTACCATGCTGTCTTTGTGATCACAGCTTTGTAGTACAGCTCGAAATCCAGCATTGTGATGCCCCCAGCTTTGTTTTTCCTTTTCAACACTTCCTTGGGATTCGGGGCCTTTTCTGGTTCCACAAACAATTTAAGGGCTGTTTGTTCCAGTTCTGCGAAAAATATCATTGGCGTATTTTGATCGGGATGGCATTGAAAGTGTAGATGGCTCTGGGTAGCATGGACATTTTAACTATGTTAATTCTTCCGATCCATGAGCATGGAATATTTTTCCATTTTTTGTGTCTTCTTCAATGTCTTTGAAGAGTGATTTGTAGTTTCTAGAATATAGATCCTACGTGTCTGTTAAGTTAATTCAGAAGTAGCATTAGATTTTTGGTGCTGTTGTAAATGGGATGGATTCCCTAATTCCCTTTCTTCAGTCTCATTATTCGTGTATAGAAATGCAACTGATTTCTGAGCACTGATTTTGTATCCTGCCACATTACTGAATTGCTCTATAAGTTCTAGTAGTTTGGGGGTGGAGTCTTTTGGGTTTTCCATATAGAGTATCATGTCATCTGCGAAGAGAGACAGTTTGACTTCTTCTTTGCCAATTTGGATACCTTTTATCCCTTTTTGTTGTCTGATTGCTTTTGCAAGGAATTCTAGTACTATGTCGAATAATAATGGCGAGAGTGGGCATCCTTGTCGTGTTCCTGATCTTAAGGGAAAGGCTTCCAGCTTTTCCCCATTGAGAATTATATTTGCTGTAGGCTTTTTATAGATAGTTTTTATGAGATTGAGGAATGTACTCTCTATCCCTACACTCTGAAGGGTTTTACAGGAAAGGATGCTGTATTTTGTCAAATGCTTTTTCTGCATCTATTGAGAGGATCATATGATTCTTGATTTTTTCTTGTTGATATAATCTATCACACTGATAGATTTGCAAATGTTGAACCATGCTTGCATCCCAGGGATGAATCCCACTTGGTCATTGATGGATAATCCTTTTAATGTACTGTGGGATCCTATTAGCCAGGATCTTGTTGAGAATTTTGGCGTCCATATTCATCAGGGATATTGGTCTGTAATTCTCCTTTTTGATGGGGTCTTTGCCTGGTTTGGGGATCAAGGTAATATTGGCTTCATAGAATGAGTTTGGTAGTTTTCCTTCTGTTTCTATTTTTTGAAACAGCTTTATGAGAATAGGTATTATTTCTTCTTTGAATGTTTGGTAGAATTCCCGAAGAATCCATCAGGCCCTGAGTTCTGTTTTTGGAAGGTTTTTAATCACTGTTTCAATCTTCTCATAATTATGGTCTGTTTAAAAATCAATTTCTTCCTGTTTCAGTCTTGGTAGTTTATAGGTTTCCAGGAGGCATCCATCTCTCAGGTTGCTTAGTTTATTGGCATAAAGCTGTTGTCATAAAGTTTCTAATATGATCCTTCCTATTTCATTGGTGTTGGTTGTGACTTCTCCTTTATTCATAATTTTATTTATTTGGGTCCTTTCTCTATTCTTTTGGATAAGTCTTGCCGAGTGGTTTTATCTATTTTATTTATTCTTTCAAAGAACCAGCTTCTAGTTTTAGTTACAGATCTGCTTCTACTGTGCTCCTGGTTTCCTTTCTTTCTTTCTTTTTTTTAAGATTTTATTTATTATTCGACAGAGATGGAGACAGCCAGGAGAGAGGGGAACAAAGCAGGGGAGTGGGAGAGGAAGAAAGCAGGCTCCATGGGAAGAGCACCGATGTGGGGGCTTCGATGCCGCCAGGATCGGATCACGCCCTGAGCCGAAGGCAGACGCTTAACCGCTGTGCCACCCAGGCGCCCCTGTGCTCCTGGTTTCTTAATCATTGATCTCTGCTCTAATATTGATCAACTGCTTTCTCGTGCATGGATTAGGACTTTTCTTCTGTTGCTGTTCCAGCTTCTTGAGGTGAGAATATAAAAACTGCATTTGTTTTTCTATTCTTTTGAGAGTGAAGGCTTAGTTGGCTATCTTTGTTACTATACTTAGGACTGCTTTTGCAGTGTCCCATAGGTTTTTTGGACCATTGTGTTTCAGTTGGTCTCCATAAATTGTTTAAATTGATTTTTTTGATTTTCCTGGTTTATCCGAATCATTCTTGTGAGCAGCATGGTTCTTGGCTCTCCAAGTGTTTTGGAGTTTCTTCCAATTTTTTCCTTGTGGTTTGAAGGTTCCAATTTCAGAAGCGTTGTGGTCTGAGAAACCTTTTGAGAACTCTGTTCCAGTCTTTTTGGTGTCGATTTGAGACCTGTTTTGTGTCCCAGAGAGCATAGGTCTATTCTTGAAATGTTCCATGGGCATTAGAATAGAATAGTATTCTTTGGTTCTGGGGTGTAGTGTTCTATATATATATCCATGAGGTCCATCTGGTCTAGTATAATCCATTCAAAGCTCTTGTTTCTTTGTTGATTTTCTGCTTAGGTGATCTATCTATTGCTGATAGTGAGTGTTAAGGAGTCCCCTACTCTTAACGTATTTTTATCTATATGTCTCTTTATTGTGTTTAAGAGTTGGCTTGTGTATGCTGCTCCTATTTGGGGACATAGATGTTTATATTTGTCATATCCACTTGTTGGATACATCCTTTAAGAAATATAGTGCCCTTCTGTATCTAACTATAGTCTTTAGTTTAAATCCGAGAAATCTGCCTGATATGAAATTGCTACCCCAGCTTTCTTTTGAGAGTCCGTTGGCATGAAAAGATGGTATTCCATCCTTTTTACTTTCAGTCTGGATGTATCTTTAGGTTCAAAATGAGTCTCTTGTAGACAGCAGCAAGTGGGTCATGTCTTTTATCCAATCTGCAATCCTGTGTGTCTTTTATGGGAGCATTTAGGCCATTCACATTGAGAGTGATTATTGAGATATGATTTTAATGATGTCACATTGCCTGTAAGAGTCTTTAGAATGCCGATCACCGCTACCAGTGAAACTGCTGGCACTACTTTGAACTCCCATTTTTCTGTGCTGCTGGCCTGCCGGGGGAGATGCTACCCCACAGCTGGCATCAAAAGCCCTCCACTTCCAGGGGCGCATCTGTCCTTACGTGTTTTTAACACTGCCAGCGGCGTGGTCTCCCCTGCACATTCCGAACTCCAGTTTTCAGCTGCAGTCACAGTTGCGTGCGTTCCCTGGCTCATGGTGCAGTCTGCTCTTTCGTGGGTGCCGGTCTCGAGGCCTGCCTACAGATCCCAGTGCGGGTGACTACCGCTTCCGTGCCCAAGCGAGCTCCCTCCCCTTCCGTTTATCTTCCGATATCTGTGCCTGGATTGCGGCTCCCTTCCATACCTCAATATTCAGTGGTACAGATGTTCATTTATTGTCTACATCCAAGGTGTATCTTCCCTATGTCTCAAAGGCTGATTCCATGGGTGTTTTAGTACCTACCTATCCAGCTCGACTCAGGGGACCAGCTGAAAAAGAACCCCTACTCCTCTGCCATCTTAACTCCTCCAGGTGAGCATTCTTATTTCCCTTTGCTGTACATTCCTTCTGCAGGTCCATATCTTGATTTACCTTCTGTGTGTGGCATGCTGATTTGCAGGTATAGCTCCAGGTTTCCCAGTCGCTATGGGTTTTGTTTCTTGATCCCTGGGAATCTTCTCCTAGAACCCACAGTAGCATTTGGGGTAGGGCTTACCGGAGGAGCATCGGAGAGGGACCATCACCTGCTTTGGGCACAGCATCCTGGTGGCCTGATGTGAGCGCCCTAGTGGAGAATGGAAGGCTCAGGGTTTTGGTCAAGGGATCCCCTGCATGAAGAGACTTGGCGAAGGATGAGCTCAGTAGGGCATATGCGGAATTCTCCTCCTCTGAACAACTCTGGAGTCCCAGAGTGATCTTGCTTTGCATGCTGAAGAGGACTCAGTGCAGCAGGTTTGGCAAGCCTGATACGCGGCCTTTGTGCCATGTGTCTGAAGTGAATCTCTAAGGGGCCCAAGCTCCGGTGACTGTTCAGGCCCTAGGAGGTGGAAAGCCCGCCCCTGGCTCTGGGACCCTGCCTTGCTGAGGAGATAGGGCTGGGGACACTTTCGGGACCTGTTTAGCTGCAGGAACCTGCTGAAGTGGTTTCCTCGGGCTTGCGTCCAGTGTCACTTGCATTTCTCCTTCAAAATGACTTTCAGGAGTCCCAAATGTCATAAGTATCTATGGGTTTGTCGCTTTGTGTCCTGTCATTGCTCAGTGGTCCCCATTCCTGGTTTTTGGAAGAGGCTCTGGGAAAGGATCTCACAGACCAGGTTAGGTTAGAGGCTTGGAGTGGGGGGCAGTGGTCTGTTGGGATCACCAGCCTGCGACTTCCAGGGGCCGAAGGCGTGGTTGGTTGAGTGTCAGACACAGGGTTGCGCCAGCGGGCTGTAGGAGGATCTCACAGGTGGTCAGGTGGGCATTTTATTTCTCTTCTCTGCATTCTTTCGCAGGTAATTTGCACGTTCCTTCTGTGTGGCATGCTGATTCTGCAGTATGCAGGTTTCCCCAGTGGCTATGTTGATCTCCGGTCCTGGAATCACCTCTGGGACCCAACCTAGCATTTGGGGAGGTCTTAGAGCACGGGAGGACCATCATCTGCTTTCAAGCACAGCATCCCGTGTGAGCGTGGAGGCGGCTTGTAGAATGGAAGGCTCAGGTTTGGCAAGGTCCTGATTGATGCAGGACTCCCTGGGATTGACCAGTGGGAATGCATTTTTCCCCCTCGAATAGCCTTGGAGTCCCGATGGCACGCTTTCTGCTGCTGTGCCATGCTGAGCGCTCAATTGACCGTGCAGTTTGCCCCTCCCTATACTTCGTGCCATGGTTCGGGTGAACCTCTGAGGCAAGCCGTGACTGTCGGAAGCCCTAAGTTGTGGAAGCCCAATCGCCTGGCTCTGGGACCCTCTTGTTGCTGAGAATAGAGAGTGGGTTGAGGACACTTTCGGGGACTCTGTTTAGCTGATCACGAGGATCCT
>NW_024426574.1:6649-9482 GCF_017311325.1 Ursus maritimus
TTTTTTTATTATGTTATTCACCATACAGTACATCCCTGGTTTTTGATGTAAAGTTCCATGATTCATTAGTTGCGTATAACACCCAGTGCACCATGCAATAGTGCCCTCCTTACTACCCATCACGGCCTATCCCATTCCCCACCCCTCTCCCCTCTGAAGCCCTCAGTTTGTTTCCCAGAGTCCATAGTCTCTCGTGTTTCATTCCCCTCAGTTACCCCCTTTCTGTATCTCTTTCTTCTCCTACACCGATCTTCCTACTTCTTATGTTCCTTAGATGAGAGAATCTATGATGATTGTCTTTCTCTGCTTGACTTATTTCACTTAGCTTATCTCTCCAGTGCGTCCATGTTGCAGCAATGTGAAAATCTTCTTTTTGATAGCTGAGTAATATTCCATTATATATATGGACCAAATCTTCTTAATCCACTCTGTTGATTTGGGAGATTAGCTCCTCTTCCACATTTAGCTTTGTGGACATTGCTACATATGAACATGGGTCCTCTGTCTTTCTATTTACATCTACATCTTTGGCGTTGCCACCCAGTAGTGTAGTCAATCAGAGGTAGACTCATTCTTTACGGGACCTCACTGTTTTCCAGAGTGGCTGTACCAATTTGCATTCCCACCAACATGTGAGGAGGGATCCCCTTTCTCCACATCCTCTCCAACAATTGTTGTTTTTTTCTGCTCCAATTTTTGCCATTCTAACTGGCGTAAGGTGGTATCTCAGTGTGGTTTTGATTTGAATTTCCTTGATGGCTAATGATTTTTGTATTTTTCATGTGTCTTTTAGCCATTTGTGTCTTACATTGGAAAAGTGTCTGTTCATATCTTCTGCCCATTTATGATTTGTTTATTGTTTCTGTGTATTGAGTTTGAGAAGTTCTTTTTAGTCTTGGATACCAATCTTTTATCTGTAGTGTCATTTGCAAATATTTCTCCCATTCGGGGCTGCCTCTTAGTTTTTGACTGTTTCCTTGGCGTGCAGAAGCTTTTTATCTTGATGAAGTCCCACAAGTTCATTTTATCTTTTGTTTCTCTTGCCTTTGGAGATGTTCATGAAAAAGATTGCTGTGGGCGATGTCCTAGAGGTTGCTGCCTATGTTCTCCTCTGGATTTTGATGGATTCCTGTCTCACATTGAGGTCTTCATCCATTTGGAGTTATCTTTGTGTATGGTGTGAGAGAGTGGTCCAGTTTCATTCTTTGCATGTAGCTGTCCAGTTTTCCCAGCACCATTTATTCAAAGAGCTTTCTTTTTCCACTGGATGTTTTTTCCTACTTTATCAAAGATGAGTTGCCCAAAGAGCCGAGGGTCCATTTCTGGGTTCTCTATTCTGTTCCATTGGTCTATGTGTCTGATTTTGTGCCAGTACCATGCTGTCTTTGTGATCACAGCTTTGTAGTACAGCTCGAAATCCAGCATTGTGATGCCCCCAGCTTTGTTTTTCCTTTTCAACACTTCTTTGGCGATTCGGGGCCTTTTCTGGTTCCACACAAATTTAAGGGCTGTTTGTTCCAGTTCTGCGAAAAATGTCATTGGTATTTTGATCGGGATGGCATTGAAAGTGTAGATGGCTCTGGGTAGCATGGACATTTTAACTATGTTAATTCTTCCGATCCATGAGCATGGAATATTTTTCCATTTTTTGTGTCTTCTTCAATGTCTTTGAAGAGTGATTTGTAGTTTCTAGAATATAGATCCTTTACGTGTCTGGTTAAGTTAATTCCAAGGTAACGTATGATTTTTGGTGCTGTTGTAAATGGGATGGATTCCCTAATTTCTCTTTCTTCAGTCTCATTATTCGTGTATAGAAATGCAACTGATTTCTGAGCACTGATTTTGTATCCTGCCACATTACTGAATTGCTCTATAAGTTCTAGTAGTTTGGGGGTGGAGTCTTTTGGGTTTTCCATATAGAGTATCATGTCATCTGCGAAGAGAGACAGTTTGACTTCTTCTTTGCCAATTTGGATACCTTTTATCCCTTTTTGTTGTCTGATTGCTTTTGCAAGGAATTCTAGTACTATGTCGAATAATAATGGCGAGAGTGGGCATCCTTGTCGTGTTCCTGATCTTAAGGGAAAGGCTTCCAGCTTTTCCCCATTGAGAATTATATTTGCTGTAGGCTTTTTATAGATAGTTTTTATGAGATTGAGGAATGTACTCTCTATCCCTATACTCTGAAGGGTTTTAATCAGGAAAGGATGCTGTATTTTGTCAAATGCTTTTTCTGCATCTATTGAGAGGATCATATGATTCTTGATTTTTTCTTGTTGATATAATCTATCACACTGATAGATTTGCAAATGTTGAACCATGCTTGCATCCAGGGATGCTGGAAGTGGTTTCCTGTGGGCTTGGGTCCGGCGTTCATGTGCGTTTCTCCCTTCCAAAATGCTTTCTGAAGTCCCCAGTGGCACAGTTATCTTCTGCCTTGCCGGGTATCTGTCCTGACATTGCTCAGTCGTCCCCATTCCCAGGTTTTTGGAAGAAGGCATCTGGGAATGGATCTGACATGCCTCAGCTAGAGTTAGGCTCGGGTCGATGGGCAGTGGCTGTTGGGATCACCAGCCTTTGCGACCTCCAGGGGCCTGAGAAAGGGCATGGTTTGGGTTGTGTGTCAGACACAGGAGTGGCCGCCAGAGGGGGCTGTGAAAGTGGGAGCTCCCAGGCATTGGATCAGGTGGGCATTCTTATTTCTCTGCTCTGCATAACTTTGTCAGGTCCAAATGTCACGGTTTCCCTCTGTGTGGCATGCTGATTCCCAGGTATGGCTCAGGTTTCCCCAGTCGCTATGGGTTTGGTTCTTAATCCCTGCAATCCGCTCTGG
>NW_024426574.1:9739-11115 GCF_017311325.1 Ursus maritimus
GAATAGCTTCTGGAGTCCCAGATGGCACGCTTTCTTGCTGTGTGCCATGCTGAGGCCTCATATACGGTGCAGGTTTGCCCAGTCCCTATACCCTTGTGCCCCGTGTCTCGGAGTGAGCCTCTGAAAACTCAAGCTCTGGTGACTGTCAGGCCCTAGGAGGGTGGAACGCCCAATCGCCTGGCTCTGGGACCCTCTCTTTGCTGAGGGGGGAGAGTGGGGTGGGGACACTGTCGGGACAGTGTTTAGCTGCCAGGGATCATCTGGAAGTGGTTTCCTGTGGGCTTGGGTCCGGCATTCACTTGCCTTCTCCTTTCCAAAATGCTTTCCAAAGCCCCCAGTGGCACAGTTATCTTCTGCCTTGCCGGGTATCTGTCCTGACATTGCTCAGTGGTCCCCGTTCCCAGGTTTTTGCAAGGAGGCATCTGGGAATGGATCTGACACACCTCAGCTTAGAGTTAGGCTCGGGTCGATGGGCAGTGGCTTTTGGGATGAACAGCCTTTGCGACCTTCCAGGGGCCTGAGAAAGGGCATGGTTTCGGTTGAGTGTCAGAAACAGGAGTGGCCGCCAGAGGGGGCTGTGAAAGTGGGAGCTCCCAGGCATTGGATCAGGTGGGCATTCTTATTTCTCTGCTCTGCATAACTTTGTCAGGTCCAAATGTCACGGTTTCCCTCTGTGTGGCATGCTGATTCCCAGGTATGGCTCAGGTTTCCCCAGTCGCTATGGGTTTGGTTCTTAATCCCTGCAATCCGCTCTGGGAACCCAACGAAACATTTGGGGCAGGAATTGGTTAGGGTTCGGGGTTAGGGTTCGGGTTTGGGTTTGGGTTCGGGGTCGGGTTAGGGTTCGGGTTTAGGGTTCGGGTAAGGGTTCGGGTTCGAGTTAGGGTTCGGGTTATGGTTAGGGTTAGGATAGGGTTCGGGTTAGGGTTAGGGTTCGGGTTGGGGTTCGGGTTAGGGTTCGGGTTAGGGTTCGGGTTAGGGTCAGGGTTCGGTTTCGGGTTTGGGTTAGGGTAGGGTTCGAGTTTGGGTTTGGTGTTCAGTTTCGGGTTCGGGTTCGGGGTTTGGGTTCGGGTTTGGGTTTAGGGTTCGGGTTCGGGGTTCGGGTTCGGGGTTCGGGTTGGGGTTGAGGTTCGGGATCGGGTTAGGGTGAGGGGTAGGGTTTGGGGTACGGTTCGGGTAGGGGTAGGGTTGGGGTGGGGATCGGGGTTCGGGTTAGGGTTCGGGTTCAGGTTTGGGTTAGGGTTGGGGTTGGGGTTCGGGTTCGGTTCGGGTTCGGGTTGGGGTTCGGGTTAGGGTAAGGGTTAGGGTTAGGGTTCGGGATTATGGTTAGGGTTCGGGTTCGGGTACGGGTTAGGGTTCGGGTTCGGGTTCGGGTT
>NW_024426575.1:0-4653 GCF_017311325.1 Ursus maritimus
TATTTTATACTGGAAGTTTGTATCTCTTAATACCCTTCACCCACTTTGCCCATCTCCACCCTGCTCCCGTCTGACAAACACCAGTTTGTTCTCTATATCTGTATGTCTTTTTCTCTTTAGTTTGTTTCTTTTGTTTTTTTAGGCTCCACATAGAAGTAAAATCATATGGGATTTGTCTTTCTCTGACTTACTTCACTTATGATACCCTCTAAGTCCAGTCATTTTATATATCCATTCATCTACACTTGGACACAGGTTACATCCATATATTGGCTATTGTAAATAATGCTGCAGTGAAAATAGAGTGGACCTTTTAAGCTCTTTAATGTTCACATATATGGGTGCAATTGGTCATAAAATTTGACAAGTCCAACGTCTATAAAATCAAACACAGTATTATTGCAGTAGCAAGTAAGAGGACTCCTGAGAAATTTATCCCAAGGCAGTTTTGAATCTGTGTTCTTTTAGTGTTTATTAAAATATATGAGATTACAGTCATAAGTGAAGCCAGAAGTACCCAGGAACATGCTTCTCCTTATTGAAAACATTGTCCAAAATTATTGGAAGTTTCATCCAGCTACTGAAGTAATCCAATCATTGCCCAGTTCTCTCCTTTTGTTTGATGTTTCAGAATCAACGTACAAGAAAATTGAATTCTTTGACCATTCGTTTAGTTGATACAAAACTTAACTCGTGTTTATGATTGTGTTTTTAGGATTCAAAGACATTTAATAAGATAAGATCTTGGGATAAGATCTGATTCTGTAGTACTCAAATACACTTCCTAATCAATGACTCCCCAAGGGACAGAATCCACTTAGTAAGATACAACGTAGATGTAGTGTTTTTTTAAGTCTGTGGGTTAAAATTTATTAATTTCCTACTCCAGTGTATTTTAAATAGTAACACAGTAGCTTATTTACACCATGAAATATTGAGCCATAAAATACTTATTTTCCCCATGTGGAAATTAACTTCTATAATTGAATTTAACTGGCATACATTCATTTTTTCAATAAAAAGTTTAAGCATAATACACATTCCCAAGAAAAAGTACACTTTTTAAAATCAATAGTATCTTGAAATAGTGTCTTTTTTCTCCTCTCAGATTTTCAAAACCAGGAGAAAGATTCATAGGGCATTTTATGCTCACACTAGCTTCCTTCCGCTGAATGTCTCATATCTTGAATGCTTAGGAACTGACAGCTCTTGCTGTATTGAACTATGATTAGGAAATTAAAATTCATTTTCTATAAATATTGTAGGCAAAATAAATGAGGAAGAGAAATCTGGTTTAACAAAGACATTTAGAAAATTGCCAAGTCCATTCCAAAGTGCATGTGTATGGTTGAAAGTATATGCACATATATGTCTGTTTACATAAAGTTATATTACATAGTAATTATTATACAATTACACTAATATTATATTACAATGCAGTTATACTTAAATTACATTTATACTATAAAATATGATAAAATTATAATAATAATTACAGTGTAATATAAATCTTACATTATAAGGTAGTGATACAATAAAGTTATTTGATAAAATTTTATTTAAATTATGAAATTATATGGAATAAAAACATATATGATTTTTGTCATAATCCACAACTATTTCTCTGTAATATAACACAATACAAATTATATCAATAAAACATCAGAATGAAATCATTAAGCAGAAATCCTATTAAAGAAAGGGTATCCCCCTGAATGAGTAAGAACATGTAGGTTTGTAGAGAGCTGGAATTTAGTGAGAAGTCACATGTTGCTTACATAATTTATTCATAGCTGTTTTCATCTCCTTATTTCTCAATGTGGTAGATAAGTTCAAGAGTGGAATAAAAATGGTATAAAACACAGACAGGAGCTTGTCCACAGAGAAGCGATTGAAAGGCCACACATAAATGAAAATGCAGGGCCCAAAGAAGAGCGTGACTACCATGATGTGTGCAGGGCAAGTAGAGAGTGCTTTGGCTACCCCACCAGCAGCACGCTGTCAGACAGTGATAAGGATAGCAGTACAAGAGACCAAGAGGAGCAGAAAACAGCTCATGGAGAGCCACCCACTGTCTGAGATCATAAGTATACCCAAGACATAGGTGTCCATCAGGCAAGCTTGATCATGAGAGGAAGGTCACAGAAGAAGCTGTCCACCTCATTGGGGCCACAGTAAGGTAAATTCACAATAAAGGCTACTTGACTGATGGAGTGCACAAATCCAGTGACCCATGGAACCAACACCATCCCCATGCAAGTCTGCCAGCTCATCATGGTCATGTGATGCAAAGGTTTGCATATAGCCACATATCTGTCATAGGTCATGGAAACCAGAAGTACCATCTCAGCCCACCAATAAAGTGCAAGAGGAAGATTTGAGCCATGCATCCTCCAAAGGAGATGAGCTTTCACTCACTAAGAAAGTTCCTGATCATCTTGGGGGTGGCAAAGGAGGTGAGCCATATGTCTAAGAAAGATAGATTTCCCAGCAGGAAGTACATAGGAGAGGAGTGCAAGTGGGGGTCAGAAATTACAGTGACCACAATGATGAGGTTACCCAGCGCAGCGGCCACATAGATCCCAGAGAAAAATATAAAGAAAAAGTGCTGGAGATGTTGTGAAGTGCAGAGTTCATACAACACAAATTCTGACACCAAGGAATAATTCTGCAACTCCATTATCTCCAGTTTCAGACAGTTCTGAATCTATATAAAGAAAAGAGGTGGACATGAAAGGGCCTGTCAACTACCAGACACATGAAAGTGATCACCTAAACTTTATCTGAATATCATTTTAATTTGTAGGACATAATATAAAATACATTACAAGGACGCTTAAAGCCAAGCCCAACAACAGTTTGCTGTTCTCCCACGTTAAGGCTGCTGGTGCAGCCATCTCCACAATGCTTGCTTTGAAAACTTGACAATCCAGACTCCTTCAGGGACTTCTCCTGGTAGTAGTGGAACCACCTCCTCCTTCCGTATTCATTTGCTCACTCACAAGCTCACTCATTCAGACCAGGTCTATGGAACACTGAGAGTTTCCCATTCTCACTTAATTCAGTTAATAAAGCAATCAGTATAAAGGGAAATAAATTGATTAACCTAGGGTTCATACAGTTCTCCAAATCCCACATTTTATTTTACTGCTCTTGTCATCTCTCTTAATCAGTTGGGTTTGGGATTAAAAAGGCAATGATCCAATTCATTTGTAGATTTATTGTGTATAAACTGACAACTTATGACAGGATTTAAGAATGGCTTCAATGAAAGAAATATTTTTCAAGATCTTTCAACAATGGCCAGAGCATAAAACTTAGGCAATTATTTTGGCCTTTTACAAAATTGAAGACTATAACATGAAATAATCGTTTGGTAAGGCTTCTTACAGGGAGCTAAAGTTACATATTCCAGATCAGAAATATTCTAATGATGTGAACATGATAGAGTGATAGAATTCAAAAATCTAGAGGAATTCATTGTTATTATATCTGTTTTAGTCCACTCGAATAGCACCAGTCTCCACCAGGTATTTGCAGGGATAACAGGGACTCAGATTCTTTGGTTTCTCTTGAAGTTTTCTAAATGGATTATATTAAAAGATTTAATTGCAAGACTTTTTAGAAATAGGTGCTACCCCTCTTTAGAATGGGATTATGTATCTGATGTTAAATACTGCTGTGGACAAGATGGAAATAATCACAATTCAGGATCGCTTCACAAGTTTTGTTAGATGACCCTGACACCAGCTAGCATACATACTACAGACCACAATGGCCGTTCTTCTGTCGGTATACTTTTGCTCTGTGGCCATGAAAATTTTCACATGTAAACCTAAAACATTACCGCGTTTCATTTAGTGTTTTCTAGAGATTAAGAGAGTGGAAAGTCGAAACAATCAAATGGAAAACTCGGGAAACAAAAACAAAAAAAATTGTTTGCTATTGAATTAAAGATGGTCTAAAATTAGGTATCGGTGATGGTTGTGCAATTCTGTAAATGTACTAAAAACCACTGAATTGTATACTGGCAATGAGTGAACTTTATGCTATGTATATTATATTGTATATTCAGACACATATTCACTAAATGTCTATCAAAGGCTGTTTACTAAGCTGGAATTAGATGCTCACTGCAGGTGCTGCTGATCCTTCAACTTACATTTCAAATCTACTGTGCTTGAATGGAAATTTTGAAAATATACATATTTTTTATTCTATAGAGGATTTGATAAGCTCTTTCGGCTCTTCCTGGAAAATAATTCCAAAAAAGCATCACTTTAAGAAGCTAGAGAACTTCATATTTGAGTCTTCTTTGGACTTTAGACATAAATATCTATATCCTCTCTCCCATCAAATGAAGAATCCCTTAAAGATGGGATATTGATAGCCAATTACTGGAATGGAGCTTGGGGAATAAACTACTATCTTCAAGTGGAAATTTGTGCTAATAAGTCATGTTCATTTCCCCAAGTGACAAAGGAAGAAAGATTTTAAAGATGTCAAATTCTATGAACACAGGTGCAATTATTTTAATAGGTTAAGTAGGATAATATGTATCCTTATCTAATAGACTATGAAATGTGCTTTTCCTTTAGATAATAAAATTAACAAGTTACATTTGTTTTAAAGATTTTATTTATTTATTAGACA
>NW_024426575.1:8681-9901 GCF_017311325.1 Ursus maritimus
ATATATATATATATAACATATATATATTAGTATATTAGTATATATATATAGTATGTATATATAACATATATAACATATATATTAGTATATTAATATATATATAGTATATATATAACATATATAACATATATATTAGTATATACTAGTATATTATATATTAGTGCCCATTCTCCGATATATATTAGTATTATATATATATATATATTAGTACTTCCTATGGTACTTTTTATGGTGCCCCACAGGTCTCTAAATCCCTGTTAATTATTTGGATTCAGGATTCAGTTTTTCTTTCTGTTCCTCAGACCGGATAATCTCAATCAGCTGTCCTCAAGTGCACTGATATTTTCTTCTGACAAACAAAACTGCAGTTGAGCCCCCCCAAGAATGTTTTATTTCCGTTATTGTACTTTTTTCCCCCATAATTTCTACGTTTTATTATTTCCATCTCCTTATTAACGACATTCCCTATTATTCTTCTGCTTCAATAGCCTTCACACATATAATACAGTGTAAGCAAGATATTAGGCCACAATCAAGCCTATCTTCCCGTAGCAGATCCTATTTTCCAAAGATGGTTAGCATCAAAATCTTCCATTCTACATATTCTTCTGCACTGTGACCACGTCTCTCCCTGTGAGGATTTACAGTCAGAGATGCCAGACAAATGACTGAAGAAGCCATCTTGAAAATGAGTTCTCCAAGTCCAAAGTGAGTTCACCTCTAAAATAAGCTGACCCTATGTGGCTCAGACATGAACTGCTCACCTGACTGCTTCCCCAGTCACAGACCCACAAAACTGCAAGCAGAATGAAATGGCTACTGAACCAGAACGTTTTGGGAAGCTGTCTGATACACATCAAACTGGAACACTCACCCACAGTCCTTCTCCTAGAGTCCCATGTGGTTATCTCAAATAGGTTTCCATGTGTTTCAAGTGTCCACATTCCCTTCTACTCTACTCTTTTTACGTTAACTGTCCCAGAGAAACATTCTTAATACGACTCTTTGACCACTATTACTGCTTTTCCTATCATGAACTTCCTTCTCAAAACCCTTTAGGACTGATCTCCACGCCTTCAAAACCCTCTACTCCAGCCTATACAAAAAATAATATTCTTAGGCCAAATCTGCCACTGTTTCCATCATTGAAGAGCACCAATGCTTACTCATATGGCTGCTACTGCTGCCTTCCATCAACCCACTTGCTTTGTCTAACTCCA
>NW_024426575.1:9911-29882 GCF_017311325.1 Ursus maritimus
AATATGTTATAAATGTTATATATATATATATATATATATATATAACATATATATATTAGTATATTAGTATATATATATAGTATGTATATATAACATATATAACATATATATTAGTATATTAATATATATATAGTATATATATAACATATATAACATATATATTAGTATATACTAGTATATTATATATTAGTGCCCATTCTCCGATATATATTAGTATTATATATATATATATATTAGTACTTCCTATGGTACTTTTTATGGTGCCCCACAGGTCTCTAAATCCCTGTTAATTATTTGGATTCAGGATTCAGTTTTTCTTTCTGTTCCTCAGACCGGATAATCTCAATCAGCTGTCCTCAAGTGCACTGATATTTTCTTCTGACAAACAAAACTGCAGTTGAGCCCCCCCAAGAATGTTTTATTTCCGTTATTGTACTTTTTTCCCCCATAATTTCTACGTTTTATTATTTCCATCTCCTTATTAACGACATTCCCTATTATTCTTCTGCTTCAATAGCCTTCACACATATAATACAGTGTAAGCAAGATATTAGGCCACAATCAAGCCTATCTTCCCGTAGCAGATCCTATTTTCCAAAGATGGTTAGCATCAAAATCTTCCATTCTACATATTCTTCTGCACTGTGACCACGTCTCTCCCTGTGAGGATTTACAGTCAGAGATGCCAGACAAATGACTGAAGAAGCCATCTTGAAAATGAGTTCTCCAAGTCCAAAGTGAGTTCACCTCTAAAATAAGCTGACCCTATGTGGCTCAGACATGAACTGCTCACCTGACTGCTTCCCCAGTCACAGACCCACAAAACTGCAAGCAGAATGAAATGGCTACTGAACCAGAACGTTTTGGGAAGCTGTCTGATACACATCAAACTGGAACACTCACCCACAGTCCTTCTCCTAGAGTCCCATGTGGTTATCTCAAATAGGTTTCCATGTGTTTCAAGTGTCCACATTCCCTTCTACTCTACTCTTTTTACGTTAACTGTCCCAGAGAAACATTCTTAATACGACTCTTTGACCACTATTACTGCTTTTCCTATCATGAACTTCCTTCTCAAAACCCTTTAGGACTGATCTCCACGCCTTCAAAACCCTCTACTCCAGCCTATACAAAAAATAATATTCTTAGGCCAAATCTGCCACTGTTTCCATCATTGAAGAGCACCAATGCTTACTCATATGGCTGCTACTGCTGCCTTCCATCAACCCACTTGCTTTGTCTAACTCCACTGTTCCCTGAGGTTTCCTGGTTCTCCGCATGGGTGCACGCTCTGCTGGTCTGATCTCTGCAGGCCATCTGCTCATATAGCTGCTCACATCAGAAATGCGATCCCACATCCCACAGATTAAAAAGAAAAAAAAATTAATGACATCTGTTAAATTGTAATATTATCTTCCTCTAGAAATGCCTAAATAATTATGTTTTCAAAATCAGGGAGCATAGCTTACCCATCGCACCTCATTACTGAACACGATAACTAGAATAACCTAGGTGCTCATTAAATGTTATTTAAAATGACAGTTATTAAAATGGAATCCCTGCTACTGGCATTAAGAGAAGATAATGCTAAAGTTACTATTAAGAACGGAATTCTAGGGGCGCCTGGGTGGCACAGTCGTTAAGCGTCTGCCTTCGGCTCAGGGCGTGATCCCGGTGTTCTGGGATCGAGCCCCACATCGGGCTCCTCCACTATGAGCCTGCTTCTTCCTCTCCCACTCCCCCTGCTTGTGTTCCCTCTCTCGCTGGCTGTCTCTATCTCTGTCAAATAAATAAATAAAATCTTTAAAAAAAGAACAGAATTCTATATATGTGCAGAAGAAATAGCTTTCATAACCATGTCTGTCGGAATAGTATGCTAAGTTGTACGGGTAGAAAAAAAAATAAAAGAGGTTAATACATCTGATATCAATATATAAACTGGGATTTCTCTTGGGAGTCTGCAACTCTACTAGCTCCCAAAGTACAATTTTTGCTACAACACCTCTATTCCATTTCCTCTTTCTCCCTCATTCTAATCCCATGCTGCTCTTGTCCTCTGAATGTCATCACTGACCATTTCACTGCCACACCATTTGAAAATGAAGACATAATTGATTGCATTTTAAATCTTTTAAATCTTCATCTAATGATTTACTAGCTCATTAATGGATTAAGATGTCTCTGTCCTGAGACTGTGCAATGATCTAGGGAGAAGAAGACAAATGAGACACCACTGCAAGACTCAAGGAGTAACTTTGCTAGTGGCAGTTGACAAAAAAATAAATGAACGAAAGCAATAAAAAGTTAAACTTGGAATGACGGTAGCACACGGCAGGACAGTGGGTACATAAAAAGGATCAGTCAGGTTTAAGCAAAAACACCACTGAGGACATATAACACATCCCCAACTATTTTTTACTACTTCATATGAAATATTTAACATTAACTATAGACTGTATTAGTGTGAGATTGATGGGCACTTGAGACGGTAAAATATTTTTATGTAAATGAACTTTCATTGTGTGACTCATAACACATCACTCAATAATAGATAACACATCACTCAAATAATGGTATTTAATTAATTTTTTCTCATTAACATTATATGGTTCCAATACTCCTTTTTTGCTTTTTGCTAAGGACAAATGTAACATTTGCATTCATTTGTCACATAATGAGACAATTTATCTTATTTATTAATTCATTTATTTCCAACACGTAATTCCTACTATGTGACAAATTTTCTAGGCATTATGTTGAGTGGTGTTTTAGTTTTGGGTGATTTCAAACAATTTCTAGACAGGATATTTTTGCTCTACCGCATTGTATATCTGTGCCAAGTTTTCCCCGAAGGCACATATTCAGGAGAGTAAAACAAAATTTTTTACTAATTAAAATGAACCCCAAAACCCAAGGGAAAGGGCAAGTGGGGTGCCTTAGTGGGTGCTGAGCTCCCATTTCAGAGAATTCACTTCTCTAGTACCTCAGAGTTGGAATGTACACCAAATGTTGCTTTGACCAACGAAATGGTCTTCCCACTGACCTCCACCAAAAGGCACCAAGAATAGGGTTCTGAACCAGCCTTGTGATTAAACGTGAGAGTCCTAGACCAGCTCCTGACTTCCTGTGTGAACTGTGGAAATTGCTCAACCTCTCTGTGTCTCATCTTCAGTGTGCCAGATGCTAGTCTAGGCTTTGGGGACACAGGCAAGGTCCCCACCCAGACCATGATCAGTTTTGTAACTGCTTGGGGGGACTTTCTGGCAGAGTTGCGAGCACACAGGGGCTGATAGGATGGTCAGCAGAGACTGAGGTCTTAGAGGAAGTGAAGGCTTGCAGGACTCACCGCTCGGGGCCGATGGCCAGAGAGGCATCCTCCCCCAGATTAGTGGAGACAGGTAGCAGAGCAGATTTTTAGCCTAGTGCTCCCCTCTGTCTTGGGTCTCTTCCCCATGCCATCACAGCATCTCTCCAGGCAGAACCAGGAGTCTTCCCAGGAAGGGCTGCTCCAGAAGGCTACCCCCTCAAGATCCCCATGGAGACAACTTACAATCTCTGTAGGGGCTGGCTGGTGGCTGAAATGGCTCTGGCACTTGAGTGGGGTCTGGGTGGCATGGAGCAATGGAGGTGTTTTGAGCCTCAGAGGCAGGTCCGTCCACACAGGCCACCCTTTGCACCACTGGCCCTCACAGGGACAGGTGCCACTTTCTAAACACCCACGTGTGGGGGAGAGAAATGGCGTGGCAGTTGTGGATGCACGTATTTAATTTCACTCAACAATGCCAAATTCCTCTGCAACCTGGTTTACCCTCTCACTAATATGCACAAGGAGCTCTATACTGCCACGTTCTTGTTACCAATTTCCATCATCCAACATTGTTTTCCTATTAATCTGATGGTGTAAATGTGTATTTTACATTTCCTTTTTCTCATACAAGAAGTTAGTTTTGTCTTTGCATTAGTTTTCTAGGGCTACAATAACAAACTTCCACAGGCATTGTGGTTTAAAATGACAGAAATTCATTCTTTCACATTTCTCTAGGCAGAAGTGTGAAATCAACACTAATCCAGCATGATCTTTTTAAGATCCTTACCCTCATTACATCTGCCAATACCCTATTTGCAAGTAAGGTCACGTTCTTTTTTTTTTTTTTTTAAGATTTTATTTATTTATTTGACAGACAGAGAGACAGCCAGAGAGAGAGGGAACACAGCAGGGGGAGTGGGAGAGGAAGAAGCAGGCTCCCAGTGGAGGAGACTGATGTGGGACTCTATCCCAGAACGCCGGGATCACGCCCTGAGCCGAAAGCAGACGCTTAACGACTGAGCCACCCACGCGCCCTGCAAGTAAGGTCACATTCTTAAGTTCCAAGTAGACATGAATTTGGGGGGACATTGTTCTATCTATACACAGTGAGGCCAGACCCTTGGTTTCTGGACTGTTTAGAAATCACAGCAGAGCTATCATTTTACTAATTACATTGTTAACTTAATCCACATTCTATTTTGTTCCTTAATTAAGGTTTATGCACCTCTTAATCTCATGCACCATCAACCATTAACTTTGCCTTTTTTACCCCTATTCTCTGTCTACTCACTGACCATAGAATCATAATGGGGACTGGTCAGTAACATTTGCCTTAACATATCTGATCATACCAGATCTCAAATAGTGCCTCATTGTCCAGAAGAATGCTTACCTCCAGGTTGTTTCAAGAACACCTCTCCCCACCACCTACCTATCCCCTTCAAGATTTCAAGAAACCCATTACCCTCCTTTCATGTATACAAGCTCTCCCTAGGCTCTACGGAGCAAGTCAGCCTTGGGAATGATCCCCTGCCTCCTCATTGGGCTGCCCTTCTGATAATAAGGCTGTCTTTGCTTCAAAATCCGGGTCTCAGACATTGGCTTACTGCGCCTTGGGTGCACGGACAAGTTTGAGTTCCCTAAAAATTTGGCGAGCCAGCCAGGAGGCTTGTGCCTGAGGCAGACCAGTCTTGGCCACAGGGGTGACTTCGTGGGAATTTTCCACAGGTGCTTGGATCACCATTGAATCCAAAGAAATTCCCCTGGCTGCCCTCCAGACCTGCACTGTCCTCTTCTCAAGGCCAAGTCTCAACTGAAGGAACGACATCTTCCATGAACTCTGGGAGAACATCTGTTGTTGAAGGGTGAGTTTGTGCACAATCAGCAACTGTATTTCCTCTCTTAGGACTCTTTCCTAAGAATCCTCCTTTAATGAAGGGCCCTCACATTTTGCAAGATGAAACAGTCTTATAACCATCCTGAATTTCTTTTGTTGATGGATCATTTGCTTATGTTTTTCTCCCATGACACTCATATAATTAGTCCTGTCTGTCTTGTCTGTCTTATCTGTATCATGGGAAAACCAATTCGATCTAGAATGTAGCACTTTGGGTTGCACTATGCAAATCTGGTCTTCTTTCAGTTACGCTTCTATGAACAAAAAGAAAAGAATGATATTTTTTTGTAAAGTAGCTTGGCCACAATACAATTGGAACTATGTTTATTTGTTTATGTTTGTTTTTGTGGTTTTTTTGCAAAAGTACCAATACTGTTCCAGAAACAATTCAAGTCCTTCAACCTCTCTGGGAACAACTTATCAAAGTCATTCCCCATTCCCAAGACTGAAGAAAGAATAGGAAGGAGAACAGAAGCCTTTTAAAAGTACAAACAGCTAGAAAAACACCTTTGCTCAAAATCTAGCCCACAGGGTGCCTGGGTGGCTCAGTCAGTAAAGGATCCAACTCTTGATATCAGGTCAGGTCTTGATTTCGGGGTCGTGCGGTCAAGCTCTGCATTGGGCTCCATGCCCAGTGTGGAACCTACATAAAAAAAAAAAAAAAATCTAGCTCACAATTTCCATCAGGTTATTTGTCAAGGATAAATACAAGTCTTTACTGTAGAGTCCTTTGTTTGTGTCTCCTAATGTGGCATTATCTACGTCTGGATGGTATTACTCGTGTTAATTATAAAAGAGCCCTATTTAGTTGAAGACAAGCACTTATAGGAATAGGACATCCTAACACTCAGAGATAGAAACTAATTCAAATGCTTCTCTGATTCATATAATCTGGGATAATCAATGTTAAATTATAGCTTGAGTTTCTTGATTAATGAAAATAGACATGTCTTTTGGAGTTATAGTTTTCATGAGTCTTGTTTGAAACATTGCTCTTTCTCTACTGTCTGCTCTTCCAGATTTAAGAAATCTTTTCTCCTAAGAGATCTATGACTTACAGAGATTTGACAGAATACACCATTGTGAACAAGTTGATTTTTTCTCCCCACCTGAACCCTCCAGAAATCAGAAACTCACAGTCAGTGTTCTTTCTTTTTGGAGAATTATAGTTAATCCTGTAAGTTCAATAAGATCTGTTCTCCTTTGAACAAAACATCATTGGAAATGTTGGTTATTTTATGAAGGCTTTGGCTGGAATGCCGTATTTGAGAAAGACATGCATAAACTCAGATATGACCAGACAGCTTTAAGGAACTAAGGTTGACTTTATAATGCCAGTGAAGCCCCTTGGAAATGTGAACCTGGTGTCTTGCTTCTGGAATCCCCAGGAGCCTTACCAGGAGAGTAGAGAATGTTATGGGCTGGTCGGTGCAGGAACCTCAGGATATTTGGGGGACCTTGAAAAGAGACAAAATAACCACGTCTACAGGTATTGCACACAAATCTAATGGCAAGTATTTGGCTTGGCTTCTGGCCTCAAAAGACGATTAAAAGTTCAATCTGAAATTCCTTCTGAATAGATCCAGCAAAGCAGATTTAAAAGAACCTATGTGGCTGATCACTATTGTTGGGCTTATGTAAACAATTAGACCAAGTTTGTTAAAACTGGATTTATTTTGTAAACAAATTAGTCTTAATCTGGCTACCTTCAATAAAAATGAAGGTAAATTTAGAGAGAAAAAATTATATTTCAATAACAGCCCTTCATGGATGTGAAATTCTAATTCTGGTTGTCTTTGCATATTTGTTGTGTACCTAAACCACTGGCCATATCCTAAATTCTCCTGGTTTCTTCGAATATCTGTCTGTGACTCTCCCAACTAAGGTTTCCCATTTTTTCCCATTCTTTTGACTTGAACAAACCCGGGCTTCATCTACTGGCTCCAAACAATCCTGCCAGGCCGGAGGCATCAGAGCCACCAGAGCAGGTGCCAAATGTGACCCCAATCAAGATATAAATGCAGGAGGACTCCCCAGACTTCAAAGTACCAAGGATTTATCCTGGTAGGAGTAAAAACAGGAGCACCTAGACAAAGGATTCTAAATAAGGTACGACAAGTTAGATGCTTCAAGAAGACCCCTCATCTTTTCTTGAATGATTCCTTCAAGCATATCACCAATACGCTGACATTGATCCTGAAGCACAGGAAAACTTAAATGAGATAAATACGACTTTTGTTAGCAACGTGCCCCAGAGTCAAAGGAAATTACAAAAAGCAGAGGTACCTATAGGGATGGCTACTTGGGCATTGGTAGGAAATACTTTCAAGGTTTCTAATAAATGGGACCGAGTCCAGAAAACAGAGAACAAACAAACAAACAAAAATAACAGAGCATGCTGCTCTGCTAGCTGCTGCCGCCTCAGCAAAGTCTCCTAGAGAAACGGTAACATCAAAAGCAAGGTCTAAGCCCTGTGCTCAGACACTCCAGAATATTTTTGAGGGCAGGTTTCCCGCTTCCACTTCCCTGGCTATTGCTCTTCATCCCTTATTAGCAGGAAACAGCTAGAGCAGTCATTATCCCTATTCCCCATGATTGAGGAATTATAAAATAAGAATGGGGATTTTGGGGCACCTGGGTGGCTCAGTCGTTGGGCGTCTGCCTTTGGCTCAGGGCGTGATCCTGACATTATGGAATTGAGCCCCGCGTCAGGCTCTTCCTCTGGAAGCTTGCTTCTTCCTCTCCCACTCCCCCTGCTTGTGTTCCGTCTCTCTCTGTCAAATCAATAAATAAAATCTTAAAAAAAAAAATAAGAATGGGGATTTGAGGCAGGCGCTTGGTTCCTGGACCTGTTTGAAAGCATAAGCAGAACTATAGTTGCATGAGCTGCATTATTAACCTGGCTCCATGGCCTGTTTTGTTCCCTACTTAATTGCAGTTTATGCGCCTCTTATCATCCTGCACAATCAATCATTAGTTTTGACTTTTTTTTTTTTTTACCACTACTCCCTGTTTACCCATTGATTGTAGAAACTTATGGGGGCTGAAAAGTATCATTTGTCTTGACATATCTGATCATACAGGTTTCCCAATAATGTCACATTGTCCAGAAGAATGTCTACCTCCAGACTGTTTCAAGGACACCTCACCAAGTTTTCAAGAAACCCATTACCCTCCTCTCATGTATGTAAGCTATGACTAGGCCAAACAGGGCAAGACAGCTTTGAGAATGATTCCCTGCCTTCTCCTTGGGCTGCCTTTTCAAAATAAAGCTTTCTTTCCTGAAAAACCAGTGTCTCAGAATTTGGCTTACTGCACATTGGGTGCAAGGACAAGTTTGAGTTTGGTAAATACTACACTTCTATTTAGACTTTCTATGGGCAGAAATATAAGCCATTTACTATTTTGTGTTTATCTTTTTTCAATCAATACTATTTGTAAATTTTATCCTCTTTATTACATGTAGTCATTTTTAAAACCCAATTCCTTTGAGTGACTCTTAGAGTTGAAAGTTTCTACATCACTTTTCTTTGACTCAAGTGCATGAGAGCAATAAATCAGCCTTTGCATTATTTTCCGTGGAGTCAGCTTCCCAACCCTCTGTTATATTTTAAACAATCTCTGAATTTGGAAAGGAGGTAATTAACAAATGTGTTTCCAGAATTTGGTTAGTACTGTTAGAGGTAGCATAGAATTATAAAGATGTTCATGGTTTCTGAAAACAGACTAGTTGGAATCTGTTCCTTTCCCTTCTAGCTGGTAAGTACGTTATCAAAGCCTTCTGCTTCCGTTCCCTCATACAGAAAATGGGGATGAAAACAGCACCTCGCTCATAAGACTGAGAAACTCAAAGACTTCCCTAGACAGCCTAATTATTTACTTAATTAATTTTTCAAATACTGTCTTCTAGATACAGACAGAAGATTGCTTTTGGCCACTCTCTCTTTAGAAGTCCTAATTTCCTTTAGACACACCAACCTATCTGTGTATGCTCAAAGTAAAATCATTTGGCAGAACAATTCTGAGCAATGGGTTCAGCCTTGCAAATTAAAATGATGACAAGTAATACATACATTTTAGTTCCTCTTGAAATTTGGAAGGATCATCCATACTTTTAGGGAAGTTAAAGACTTAGTTTTCTAAATCTATGGCAGCCAACAGATTTAAAAATCATCAACAATGCTTCTGACATACAGATGATTTCTAGGTGCTAGTCTGCCTTGCCTTTTACAGACTACTCTAACTCCTAAAGGTGACTTAATGAGTTGTGATGTCCCCTGGAATTCTGGACTTAGCTGATGGGTACTAGAGGATGGGAGGCCCTTAAAATAACATTAAAATTTGTCTGTGAAAATGGCTATTTTGGGTAATGGTGGGATGTTAACCAGATTGCCCCTCTGAAAGGGATAGGCTGCATACAGATAACCTACTGGGGGTTGCAAAGACTCCAGACCATTCTTACAAATTCTCCTTCCCAGTTCTTGGTTTTTGCTAAAGCTAGAAAGAGAAACACATGAGATTGTGGCCACTAGGTGGCAGGCAAGCTTCTTGTAAACTTCCAGGTCTTGCTCGGTTTTAACACCCAACTTTTGATTTCTTTTCTTAGATTGCTTCTACAGCTAAAAAAGAGTTACCTCTACCCTTTGGAAATGTTCAATATAGCTCCAATAAAATTAGAAAAATTTCCATGTCAAATAAGCCAAGTGTGATTGGTAGTTATCATCCCAAATATGTGTCATTCTTATAAAAATGTGTAAAATACTCATCATATTGTGTAAGCATATTGAAGTCAGTAATTCTCCTTACTGAAATACAGATGTAACAGAACTTTTATGATATATATCTATTTGTTCTTTGGCAACCTGGAAAAAATCCAGAGACAGTATTAATTTCTAGACATGTGATAAGCTAAAATATGAAATAAAACGTTGAAAAATTATAGGAGAACATAAGATTATCATATTTGAAATATTGTATACTAAGCCCAAGAAAATCAACTAAAAATTTCAATAACTTAATGTTCAGGTCAGTGGCTACTTTCAAGGAAATATACAAATAACTCTACCTTTATTCCAGAAGTAGCAAAAAAAAAAATTTAAAAATGAACTCGAAAAATTTAAAATTAAATAAAACAATTCATAAGTTTAAAGTAATTTCAGTATATAATGAAGAAAGTTATAAGACGTTACTGGAAGACACAAAAGAAGACCTATATTAAGTGCAGACTATGAACAATGTTCTAGGATTAAAAAGACCAAATTGTTCATATCTCTCCCTAAATCAATGTTTACGATTGATGAAATTATAATTACTTAGTATTCATATCATTTGATAAAATAATTCTGGCTAATATCAATGAATAACTGAACTGGTTTCAAGACAATTTGGGGAAGAATAGTAATGAGGGTACTTATATAATAGATATTAAAATATAATATGGGGGCGCCTGGGTGGCACAGAGGTTAAGTGTCTGCCTTCGGCTCAGGGCTTGATCCTGGTGTTATGGGCTCGAGCCCCACATCAGGTTCCTCCGCTATGAGCCTGCTTCTTCCTCTCCCACTCCCCCTGCTTGTGTTCCCTCTCTCGCTGGCTGTCTCTATCTCTGTCAAATAAATAAATAAATAATCTTAAAAAAATAAAATAAAATGTAACATGATTTGTAATAATTAAAACAACTTGCTACTGAATGAATCTCAAAGGCATTATGCTGAGTGAAAAGAGCCATGCTCAACAGGCTACTTTCTATATGATTCAACTTATATGACAGTGTATAAATGGCAAACTAGGGACAAAAAAAAAAAAAAAAACCTAGATCACTATTATCAACGCCAGAACACAAGGCAGAAGGGTGGACCACAAAGCGGCAGAGGGGAATGTGAGGGTTGATGAAATTCGCCTATATTCCCATTGTTATGGTTACACGACTATGCATTTGTCAAGACTCACAGCGTTGTACACTAATGAGAGTGATTTTTTTTTCTATGTGTAAACTGAATTTTAAAAATGAAAAAAAAAATAGTTTGATACTGGTACTAAGAATTGAATGTACACTTCAGTAATACCAGTCACCCCTTTCTCCCTATAGGTTCTGAATCAATTTATCAGTGGACTCAGAAAAAAGGAAGAGACAAATATTAGCGTTATCACTGATAAAGTTCTATTGGACTTGCGACCATGTAATATACGACTGTCCGTGCCACAACATGATTGCAAACTTAGTGCACTCTCTCCATCAGTGAGCTGTAAAATTCCCTAAACCAAGGATGTATCTTCTGGCTCATTGCAGGCTCACAAAATATGTGAAGCACACTTGCAGGCACTGTGTCTGGGGCAACTAAGTCACTAAAAGTTAATACACATTAACTAGAGATTACCTACTAAATGTACTCTTCTAGCACCAGTTTGACCAGACATTCAGCTAAACGGCCTACGTGAAGAGTCACCTGTGTGCATTTTATAGATTTCCAATAATAACTACCACTATAATAAAAGCAGTAATAACTATAAGCATCATAGAAGTAGTAATAATAATTGCAAAGATTAAAAACATGCCAAAATAAAAAATACACACATAAAGAAGTTTTGTAGGTAATTAAAGAGATAAAGAGAATTTATTCATTTTTTTTCAAATTTGCATGAGAAGGACTAGTGAAGAGAGGATTTAAATGCATGTCTTCCAGACTGTACATGTCATGTGTTTAACCACTGACAGTGACAAGAAAAGGGGTTTGCTCTTTAACAGTTAACACCTACTGGTTCCTTTTACAGAACGTGAAATAGCTTCAAAGTTTGCTCCTTAAAATGTCCACACAAGAGATGATTTCTTCAGAAGCATCTTCTACAAAGTGTGTTTTGAATTTATATGTCAAGTCCTTATCTTCTTCATGGCTGCTTTTACTTCTTGATTTCTTAATGTATAAATAATAGGATTTAAGACAGGTGTGAAAATCGTATAAAACACAGAGTTTTATCTACAGAGTATTGGCTGAAGGGCCATACATAGATAAAGACACATGAGACAAAGGACAGAGTCACAACAGCGATGTGTGCTGACGGAGTGGAGAAGGCCTTGGCCGAACCACTGGCAGTACGTATGGTGCCTGACTGAGTATATGATGACCGTGTAGGAGACAAGCAAGAGGAGGAAGCAGACCAGGGACAAGAGGCCACTGTCAGCAACGACCAGCAGCTGTAGCAGGTAGGTGTCCTTGCAGGCGAGTTTGATCACAAGGGGAAGGTCACAGAAAAAGCTGTCCACCACACTGGGACCACAGAAGGGCAAATTCAACATGAAAGCCGTCTGACTAGACGAGTGCACAAATCCAACCGCATAGGAGGATAACAGCAGCCGAACGAGCACTCGTGGGCTCCTGACGGTCGTGTAATGGAGGGGTTTGCATACGGAAACATACCTGTCTATTGCCATGGCTACAAGCAACATCATCTCACTCCCACCTAGGAGGTGCATGAAGAACATCTGAGAATAACATCCCCACCAAGAGATGGTCTTCTGTTTTCAGAGGAAATCCACAATCATCTTAGGGGCAGTAAAAGAAGCCAGGCTCATATCAATACAGGAGAGATCGATAAGCAGAACATACACTGGTGTGTGAAGGTGTGAGTAGAAGGTCACAGGGACCAAGATGAGGAGGTTTCCTAACACAATCCCGGCATAGACTACAGAGAATCCTAGGAAGAAGAGAACCTGAAGATTCTGAGATTTGGAAAGTCCCAGCAAAATGAACTCAGACACCACCGAATGGCTTGCCCTTTCCATGTTGTCAACTTTATCCCATCATAATCAAAATGAGTGAGACTTGTGGGCAGAAAAGATGTGGTTACAGAAAGGGTGGTTCATGTTGGTGTCTAATTTTGATACTTAGACTGGGTACCTGAACTTAAAGCACTCCCCAGTTTTGGGGGGTGATTTTGTTAGTCAGTGATTTCTGAAATGGCCCAGAGATGTGTACCAATAGCAAGGAGAATTCAGAATATACATTTCTAAAAAACAAAAATAAAAACAGCACATGAATTCACCATCGTATTGTGAACTTGGAATCCGAAGACCTCAATACAACACCTAGCCGAGCTACTCACTGGGGGCAACATAGGACAACTATCTCCTTTCCAGGGTTAAGTTTCCTCCTCAGTAAAATAAGCTAAAAACAATCAGACAACACGATATTGAATACCTCTTTATGCTATAAAGACGTTCATAAATATGACAATGACCATGGTGGGTTCTACATTCATAGGATACTACTGAGTTTCTTATCCTGGAAATGATAAATGTAGAAAATACAGCAAGGATTCTAACGACCCATATTTTGAAAGATTCTGGTAAAGACCTATTAATTAAAACCTGAAATAACGTCTTATTTGTCAGCTTTTAAGTCCTGAGAAATGTACCCCTTCTCCTCCCTGTTCCATTCTTGCACGAAACCCTCAAAGCCCATGCTAGTATCAGTGATGGTCATTACACATTTTGTAAGAGTTAAACCATGTAATTATATATATGCCATATATTATTATACATATTAGCCATGTATAAATTATTCACTCAACATTTAACATCATTCACATCAACTGTGTCTTCTAGGATTTTAAGCAGGAAATACCATGGATGCAGAAAGTCCACGGCCAAATGGAACTGAATTTATTTCATTTTCAGTTTGTATTCATTCATTCATTCACTTGTTTATTGCTATAAAGAGGATTGCTGGTTGGCTTCTGCACTTGTGTATCGTTATCACAAGCTTCAAAATTACAAACTGATGTGGCTTGAAGTAACTGATTTATGTGGGTTATACAGTTCTTTCAGTACAGTCGTCTAAATTTATGCTATAACTTCCCCATCAGCCCGTGCTTATAACAACAATGGTTTTACTGGTTTTGCTCTAAAAAATTATTTTCATCATTAATGGTTTCTCAATTATCTAGATTCTTATAAAGCTCCTTCAGTAAATAAAGTATAGCCTTCCTTTTGTGCTATTATTACTTACCGGAGAGGAGAAAATACTTTCAGGGGAACGTGCCTCATGTGAATCCCAGGAATAGCCTTGCATCTCCTTATCCTATACTCCCATCAATTTCCTGCAATTGACGTTCCCAATCATCAGAGACAGAAGGAAGAGGCATCATGATGCTGTACACTCTGTTTCTCTGAGACAATCCCATGGGTACATTGATCCAACAGAAGATGTATTTTTCCCCATGTACACATATCCTCTAGCCGATTTTCTACTCTGAGAACCTTAGATTGATGCAAAGTGTTAAGTCTTATTTAGTACGTAAAGTTATTCCTTTCTGTGTCTAGAAACGTTCTATCTCCTTTCAGTTTTATGGCTAATTCTTTAATGATCCATACTAATACTTTTTGAAACCTCATTTTTGAAACTGCATACGAAGACAACAGTACAGACTTCAAATATACGTGAAGTAGTTTATACACATTCTAGCATCTGGAATACTCCACAACTACTCAAGAATCAATTGAAGGCGTGAATGAATGAATGAAATGTATAATGAATATTCAGGATCTGGATTCAAGTCAATATTAAAGCAAAGTCAATGTAAGTTAGGAACTTTAAGCACATTTTTAAAAAAGTGTCAAACTGGATGTTGAAGCACTTTTAAACAGAAACAGAACAACCATTCTAATAAAATTGTTAGGAGTATGCATTTTCCCCTAATTTACTTTTAAAAAGCATCAAGGTAGCTTCCATGAATGTAAAAGAAGACATGCCACACATAGCAGAAGGATAACTCTTAACACTGTTTCCTGGATAGCCTTTGAGAAAAGTAATACACACATGAGCACAGCATGTGTGTTCTCTGTGTGTGTGTGTGTGTGTGTGTGTGTGTGTGTGCGTGTGTGTGGTGTGGGTATAAGTATATATTTTCATTTATATTCTTTTTATTAAGACAATAATGTTCAATACTATTTATTGAGAGAATAGCATTCATATGCATAGTTATTTTCCTTGGGTTTGTCAATACGTTAAAAATATATTCCTATGAGCACATGAAAATCCTACCTTTTATAGCTATACCGAATTCCATTTTCTTGATGATGCATAATGTAATTCCCCCACAAATACAGTTTACTTTTAGGAAATGAACATTACTCATAAGAATTCTGTTTTCATCCCATCATTGTCTTCTTTAAAAAAACAATTACACACCTGTTTTAGGCAGACAAATTCCTCTGTCCATATAATCGTATTTTTCAGGACACCTTGAGACCTCCCTTCTATATAATAAAACTTTCCCTAGTACAAAACCCGTAACGATTTCCAATGTACTTAAGGCCCATTTCATGTGCTCTACCATTTACATATTCTCCAGGTATACCGTGTGCATTAGGTATTAATAGTCTGAAATTGAAGGACTACTAGAACAAAACTGTTCTTTTTTTTTTAAGTTTTTTTTTTTATTTATTTATTCGACAGAGATAGAGACAGCCAACGAGAGAGAGAACACAAGCAGGGGGAGTGGGAGAGGAAGAAGCAGGCTCATAGCGGAGGAGCCTGATGTGGGGCTCGATCCCATAACGCCGGGATCACGCCCTGAGCCGAAGGCAGACGCTTAACCGCTGTGCCACCCAGGCGCCCCGAGAACAAAACTGTTCTAATCCGAGGTCTCTCATGTCTAGTGCTGTGATTCTTCTTTCCCCAGATCATTTTAGGCTCCTTGAAAATAGACAAATTACTCTTCTATTCTCCATAATACATGTTATGAAGGCCAACAATAGAGATGCTGATGAAGTGAGTGAAAACTGGCAGATATTTCAAAAGAAAAACTTTTTGAAATAATGTACTAGCGATATATAACTGTGGAATAGGTAGGTTTATTGAAAATCAAAGAATTTTTCAACTTTTTTTTCTATTTTGGTAGTATAACTTGGACAATCTACAATTATCCTTTATTATTTTTAAGATTTTTTTATTTCTGTGACAGAGAGAGCACAATCTGGGTGAGTGGCAGGCAGAGGCAGAGCACGGGGTGCCAGATGTGGGACTCCATCTCAGGACCCCAGGATCATGACCCGAGCCGAAGGCAGTCGCTTAACATCTGAGCCACCTAGGCACGATATAATTTTCCTTTAAAGCACATTTTCAGATATAAGTTTTAAAATCTAAACCATAAACACATACACACACAGACACACACACACCATTAGAGACTGTGGGAGGGATCGGAGGAGCTACAGACTCAGAGAAGGTGAGGAAGGAAGAAAATGTGGTGGCAGGTATTCCTTACGTGCGACACCACTCCCCCAATTTCTTAGACGGCATCCCACCTATGCCTGTGGACTTCTGCAAGAAGTACACGCTGGAATAATCCCTATCGCACAGGCAAGACACAGACCATCCCTGACAGGCACAACGGCTTCTCCGGGGTCCAAAACAGGGAAGATGGAGAGTTGCATCAGAGCCCAGGGGTGTTTCCAAGCTGGGGCCCTGGCTGTACCCAGACCTTCCCTGGGGCCTGTGGAGAGGGTTGTGTTGGTGTCACTGGGTACACATTTGGCATGGCATGCAGAAAGGGGATGAGCAGTCGGCAGCCCAGAGCACTGTCTGTGCAGGTGCTAGTCCAGGTGTGGACTCAGGGAGGGGATCCCAGGAAGTGAAGTCACTTCCCTGATAACCGACCCAAACAGAACTTGGAACCCCGGTCACCAGGCACCCACATTCTAGTGCAGTCCCGTAACGGGCTCACTTGGCCGGAGACATTCGATAGTGAAAGATGTTCTCTTGCTGTGTGCCCTTTTTCTGGGGCTCTGGCTTCCAGAAACCCTGAGATGAGGGATTTTTCACATGCTCCATACCCCTATGTATTTCTTCCTCAGTAACCTATCTTTTATTGATGTCTGCCACTCCATGGTCACTGTCCCCAAGATGCTCAGAGATACATGGTCAGAAGAGAAGCTCATCTCCTTTGAGGCCTGCATCACCCAGATGTTTTTCCTGCACCTCTTTGCCTGCACTGAGATCTTTCTCCTCACTGTCATGGCCTACGATCGGTACGTGGCCGTTTGCAAACCCCTGCAGTACATGACAGTGATGAACTGGAAAGTATGTGTGCTGCTGGCTGTGGCCCTCTGGACGGGGGGCACCATCCATTCCATATCTCTGACCTCCCTCACCATCAAGCTGCCCCACTGTGGTCCTGATGAGATTGACAGCTTCTTCTGGGATGTGCCTCAGGTGATCAAACTGGCCTGCACGGACACCCACATCATTGAAATCCTCATCGTCTCCAACAGCGGGCTGATCTCAGTGGTCTGTTTCGTGGTCCTCGTGGTGTCCTATGCGGTCATCCTGGTGAGCCTGAGGCAGCAGATCTCCGAAGGCAGGCGGAAGGCCTTATCCACCTGTGCAGCACACCTTGCCGTCGTCACACTCTTCCTGGGACACTGCATCTTCATCTATTTCCATCCATCCACCAGCCTCCCGGAGGACAAGGTGGTGTCTGTGTTCTTCACTGCAGTGACCCCTCTGCAGAACCCCATCACCTATACTCTCAGGAATGAAGACACGAAGAATGCCTTGAACAAGTTCATGGGGAGGTTGGAGGAGAGAGGGAAAAATGACAACGTCTAGGCTCTTAAGAGGCCTGGTGCTCCACATCCAAGAAATGCCTTGCAAAGAATAAGTCACCTAACATTTATCGGGCTTTGCCACTTATGAATTCTCTTCGGTCCAATATCTGACAATCATACCAGTAGCTGTGATTTTCAGGATCTTCCATATGCTGGCAATTGTTCTAGGCACTCTATATTTACTCCATGCCCACAGCCACTTGAGAGGTAGGTTTTATGCTTGTTTACAATGATGGAACGAAAGCTCAGAGAGAGCCAACAGCATGCCCAAGGTCACCCAGCTAGGAAATGCTGGAGGCAGGTATTAAGCCAAGTGCATCAGCACAAACTCATGCTATTTTCACTACACCATGTCGCCTCTCTGGGCTGTTGTCTTAGGGTGGTAACTAATGTTGAAACAAAGCTTTAGATTGCTGGGCAGCACTTGACTACATCATTCACTCAGAAGCTTGCCTAAATGGCTCAGCAAACACCGGTGACTCAGACCAAGTGAGTTTGCTTATGACTTCAGTCATGTAGAAAGAAGACTTTG
This sequence comes from Ursus maritimus, assembly GCF_017311325.1. Lineage (NCBI taxonomy): Eukaryota > Metazoa > Chordata > Mammalia > Carnivora > Ursidae > Ursus > Ursus maritimus. The sequence continues at coordinate 28,252 of NW_024426575.1, forward strand.
AGTCACTGAAGGTACTGATATCCTCAAGTGGCCAGGAAAAATCTGCCATCAGAGCAATGAAATGGGGATATCTTACTATTCATTCATTGGACAAATTTTTACCAAGCACCTATTATGTGCTAAGGACCAGGCTTACAATCACACACACACACACACACACACACAGATACACACACACACACACACACACACACACAGTAGTCCCTCCTTTATGTAGTTTAGAGTCTAGTGAAAATAGGAAACAAAAATATAAACAAATACATTTAATTACAGATCATAACAAATCCTGTTAAAAAAAAAAACATACACACTGAATGTTGATAGAGAGTTTTAGAAAAGACTGTCTTCAGAGTGGGGAAGCAAAGAGGGTCTCTTTGACAAATGACATAGAAGCTAAGATCGGAAAGATGAAGAGGAGGCCTGCATGAAAAAAGACAGGTGATGAACATTCTAGGCAGAGTAATGGCAGGTGTTGGGAAAGACCCTGGCTTGATCCAAGCAAAGAAAGGGTAGTGTGGTTACAGCTTAGACCCTAAGGCAGAGAATGGTGAGAGATGATGGTGAAGAGGTCAAAATAATACTTTCACGTCCTCTCAAGGGTCAACCAACTTTCAAAAAGGTGCCAAGATAAGGCAAGGGGGAAGAAAGTCTTTTTAAATAGTACTGGATCATCTAGGTAGATGGGAAATATTAATCTCAACCCTCATCTCACACCATGTATCAAAGGAAACTTAAGATGGATCACAAACCTAAAATTTAAAGCTGAAATGTAAAATTTCTAAAAGAAAACAGGAGAAAATCTTCGAGACTTCAGGGCTGGTGAAGATTTCTTAGGACACAATAACATTAATCTTAAAAGTTAAAGAATGATAAATAAGACGTAACCCAAATGTAAACTTCTGCTCTTCAAAATATATCATTCAGAAAATAAAACTGCAAGCCACAGCATGAGAAAAATATTACCAAGACATATATCCAACAAAGATCTTGTATCCAGAATATACAAAGAATACTTTGTTTACTCTTAAAACATAGTGACAAGAAGAAAAAACTAATCATAATAAATGAGTAAAATATTTGGACAGACACATCACAACACAAGATATAGGAAAGGATAATAAGCAGATGAAAAGATTCTCAGCATCATCAGTAATTAGGAAAATGCAGAGTAAACCACAGGAATTTCAGGCCTAAAATTAAATATTGACAATAACAGTTATTGGATGTTAAACTCCTCGACTTCTGTTGAGAACCTAAAATCATACAACCACTTTGGGGGCACCTGGCTGGCTCAGTCAGTGGAGCGTGAGACTCTTCATCTCAGGGTCAGGAGTTCGAGCCCCACAGCAGGGGTAGAGTTTATTTGAAGATAAACAACTTCAAAAAGTCATACAACCACTTGGAAAAACAGCCTTCTGGTTTCTTATGAGCTGAACATGCACTTACTATATGATCCAAGAATTCTACTCCTAGGTATTTACCCAGGAGAAATGAAGACCTGTGGCCAAAATAACCTGTAAATAAACATTTATATCTACTTTACTCACAACTGCCAAAAACTGAAAACACCCAAATGTCCACCAGTAAATGACTGAATAAACAACTGTGGCATACCCATACCATGAGATATT
>NW_024426575.1:29892-77392 GCF_017311325.1 Ursus maritimus
TGAAGGTACTGATATCCTCAAGTGGCCAGGAAAAATCTGCCATCAGAGCAATGAAATGGGGATATCTTACTATTCATTCATTGGACAAATTTTTACCAAGCACCTATTATGTGCTAAGGACCAGGCTTACAATCACACACACACACACACACACACACAGATACACACACACACACACACACACACACACACAGTAGTCCCTCCTTTATGTAGTTTAGAGTCTAGTGAAAATAGGAAACAAAAATATAAACAAATACATTTAATTACAGATCATAACAAATCCTGTTAAAAAAAAAAACATACACACTGAATGTTGATAGAGAGTTTTAGAAAAGACTGTCTTCAGAGTGGGGAAGCAAAGAGGGTCTCTTTGACAAATGACATAGAAGCTAAGATCGGAAAGATGAAGAGGAGGCCTGCATGAAAAAAGACAGGTGATGAACATTCTAGGCAGAGTAATGGCAGGTGTTGGGAAAGACCCTGGCTTGATCCAAGCAAAGAAAGGGTAGTGTGGTTACAGCTTAGACCCTAAGGCAGAGAATGGTGAGAGATGATGGTGAAGAGGTCAAAATAATACTTTCACGTCCTCTCAAGGGTCAACCAACTTTCAAAAAGGTGCCAAGATAAGGCAAGGGGGAAGAAAGTCTTTTTAAATAGTACTGGATCATCTAGGTAGATGGGAAATATTAATCTCAACCCTCATCTCACACCATGTATCAAAGGAAACTTAAGATGGATCACAAACCTAAAATTTAAAGCTGAAATGTAAAATTTCTAAAAGAAAACAGGAGAAAATCTTCGAGACTTCAGGGCTGGTGAAGATTTCTTAGGACACAATAACATTAATCTTAAAAGTTAAAGAATGATAAATAAGACGTAACCCAAATGTAAACTTCTGCTCTTCAAAATATATCATTCAGAAAATAAAACTGCAAGCCACAGCATGAGAAAAATATTACCAAGACATATATCCAACAAAGATCTTGTATCCAGAATATACAAAGAATACTTTGTTTACTCTTAAAACATAGTGACAAGAAGAAAAAACTAATCATAATAAATGAGTAAAAATTTGGACAGACACATCACAACACGAGATATAGGAAAGGATAATAAGCAGATGAAAAGATTCTCAGCATCATCAGTAATTAGGAAAATGAAGAGTAAACCACAGGAATTTTAGGCCTCAGTAGAAGGCCTAAAATTAAATATTGACAATAACATTTATTGGATGTTAAACTCCTCTACTTCTGATGAGAACATAAAATCTTACAACCACTTTGGGGGCACCTAGCTGACTCAGTCAGTGGAGCGTGAGACTCTTCATCTCAGGGTCATGAGTTCGAGCCCCACAGCAGGGGTAGAGTTTATTTAAAGATAAACAACTTCAAAAAATCATACAACCACTTGGAAAAACAGCCTTCTGGTTTCTTATGAGCTGAACATACACTTACTATATAATCCAAGAATTCTACTCTTAGGTATTTACCCAGGAGAAATGAAGACCTGTGGCCAAAATAACCTGTAAATAAACATTTATATCTACTTTACTCACAACTGCCAAAAACTGAAAACACCCAAATGTCCACCAGTAAATGACTGAATAAACAACTGTGGCATACCCATACCATGAGATATTATTCAACAATAAGAAGAAACAAACTGCTAATACCCACAAAAGACATAGGTTAATCTCAGAAGCAGCATGCAGAGCTAAAGAATTCAGGCACAGAAAAGTTCGTACTGTATGATTCAATGGATATGAAGCTCTAGGAAAGATACATCTAATTCATAGCGACAAAAATCAGACGCTTGCATGCTTGGGTGGAGATAGAGGGATTGGCTGGGAAGGGACTGAAAAAACTCTCTGGGTGATGGAAATGCCCTATATCTTGACTGGAGACATGGTTACGTGGGTGTATATATACCTTTGTCAAAATTTCTCAAACTGTCCAATTAAAATGCATGCATTTTATGAAACTAAATTCTATACCAATAAACCTTATTTTACAGTAAGTTCTTTATACATTTCCACCTTGATCTTATCAAAGTATTATGAAAAATACAAAATAGATGCAGGAATGAGGAATCACGTTCAAAGTAACAGTTTAATTCACTATAAATCATTGACAGCTTAAATAAACACCTTGAATCTACATTGAAAGGCAAAATTAAAACCACTTTAATTTATAGAACCTAAGTGTGATATCGCTTCCCAGAGGCAATAACCCACAGAAACCACAAATCAAGAAAATAAGTTCTCTCACAAGTGTACCTGTTCCTGAAACTCAGTCCATGCCCCAAATTGTGATCTTTTACTAGTGAAACCAGAAGCCTTCTTTAAAGTTTTCCAGATTCTTTTTTTTTTTTTCAGATTTTATTTATTTATTTGAGAGAGTGAGAGAGCACGAGCGGGGTGAGGGGCAGAGGGAGAAGCAGAGTCCCCTCTGAGCAGGGAGCTGCACTCCAGGCTCCATCCTAGGACTCCGGGATCCTGACCTGAACCGAAGGCAGACACTTAACCGAGTGAGCCACCAAGGAAGCCCCAGATCTTTTTCCTTTAGGTTCCACCATGATCGTTTCCTCTCTGTAAGTAAAAGTTAATAAGTCCTTCCCTTTAAAAAGAAGCTCTGCTCTGTGCCATTTGATCTACTGATTCTGTGTTTTTACTTCCACTGTCTCGTTAAAGATATGGCCATAATTATACTTGTGACTCCAAATCCATCGTGTGCCTGACTTCATGAAAAAACCTGTTTCTGTCTGAGATGCTTGATGGCACTTTTTACCTCCTCATTCCTCAAGGTATAAATGAGGGGATTTAGCAAAGGGGTGACCACCGTGTAGAAGACGGACACCACCTTGTCCATGGAGAAGCTGGTGTCTGCCCGAGTGTAGAGGAAGATACATGGTCCGAAGAAGAAGCCAACCACCATAAAGTGGGCTGAGCAGGTAGACAGGGCTTTCCGGCGCCCCTCAGCTGACTGTTTTCGAAGAGAAACCAGGATGACCGTGTAAGAGGTGACCAAAGCCAGGAAACAGGTGAGGGAGATGGTTAGACACAATGAGCATTCCCGTGAGGTACGTATCTGTGCACGCCAGCTTGATGACAGGGGGCACGTCGCAGAAGTAGCTATCAATAATGTTGGGGCCGCAGTAAGGTAGACGAATGGTCAGGAAGGTCTGCACCAGAGAGTGGACAGCAGCCCCCAACCAGAGAGCAAACACGAGCTGTACACAGACCCTGATGTTCATCACATTGGGATAGTGCAGCGGAGCACAGATGGCTACATAACGATCATAAGCCATGATGGTCAGCAGAAAGATCTCAGCACAAGCAAAGAGATGTAGAAAGAACAGCTGTGCGATGCAATTATCAAAGGAAATCGTCTTTCTCTCCAAAAGCAAGCCCTCTAGCATCTTGGGCACAGTGACAGATGAGTGGCAGATGTCAATAAAAGACAGATTGCTCAGGAAGAAGTACATGGGGGTATGGAGACGTGGAGTAAAAACTATAGTAACTATGATGAGAGTGTTCCCCAAAAGGGTCAGTACATATGTGATGGAGAATGCTACAAAAAATAGTATCTCCAGCACCCAGTTCTCAGTGAGTCCCAAGAAGGCAAATTCAATCACTCTTGTTTGATTTAGAGCATCCATCCAATGAATTTCCAAAGGACCTTGTTGTGGGGGGGAACCATGAAAGTAATTTAGCTTTAATATTACAGGACTAGAACTCACTGAAGTGATTCTACAATCCATTATGAATTGCTTATTTATTATCAGGGCATATAAAATAGAAAACCAACCTAATAGCGACTGTTACAATACACCCATTATGTACCAGGAGCTGTTCCCAGCATTTTATATACACATTCCTATTAACCACAACTGCACCATAGCATAGGCATTATTATTCCTGGCTTGTGGATGAGATACATGAATCTGACAAGAATAAGTTAAGTTGCCAAAACTCTTAGCCACTAGTTAGCTGGCTCTTTTCATTTTGGTCTAGCCCACAGATAACACCAAATTAATCTTCCAAAATATGACTCCCAACTAAAGTCTTTCACCATTTCACTCTTCCTATCAAATTAAATGTACATCCAAAGCCTGCAACGGACTAATACCTGTTTATTTTTCCAGTCTGGAGTCCTCCTTTTTCCCCTATGTATTCTTCTCTCCAGGCAAGTTGCTTACTATGTTTCTGCCATGTTACCCCCACCTTTAAGAAAACTTTGCTGATACATTCAAATCCTATCTCTTCTCTTCATACCTATATTATGGTACTGAACTATAAAAGAAAATAAGACTTTTCTTTCTGTTTCCACTAAATTGAAATTTTCTTAAAAAGCAGCAACTACAGGGGGCGCCTGGGTGGCACAGTCATTAAGCGCCTGCCTTCGGCTCAGGGCGTGATCCCGGCGCTCTGGGATCAAGCCCCACATCAGGCTCCTCTGCTAGGAGCCTGCTTCTTCCTCTCCCACTCCCCCTGCTTGTGTTCCCTTTCTTGCTGGCTGTCTCTGTCAAATAAATAAATAAAATCTTAAAAAAAAAAAAAAAAGTAACCACAGGGACACCTGGGTGGCCCAGTCATTTAAGCTTCTGCCTTTGGCTCAGGTCATGTTCCCAGGGTCCTGGAATGGAGCCCTGCATCGGGCCTTCCTGCTCAGTGAGGACTCTACTTCTCCCTCTCCCTCTGACCCTCCCTCTGGTCCTTCCCCCTGCTTGTGCTCACGTTCTCTCTATATATATCTCATAAATAAATAAAAAATATTTTAAACAAATAAATAAAATAAAATAAATTAGGAGAGGTGGGTTGAGATTTTAACTCCAAGATTGGGTGACTTTGGAGAAATTACTTAGCATCCCTGAGTGTCAGTTTTCTGTTCTGTGCAAACTGAAATACAAAACCACTTCACAGAACTTTACAAAAGTGTTACATATTGCCTGGTACTTGAAATGCATAAAAACTCCATTCTTTTCAGGATCTCTGTGAGAAAACGTTCCAAAAAGTCCCCAAGAGAGAAAATGTAAGTTATGTGTTTAGGCAGCCTAAAACAAAGACCATAAAAAAGTGGATAAAAGACATCGAGGAGTCTCTAATCAATCAAACAATGTTCAACAAATGCCCCAGCAGGGTCTGTGCCCAAGGAACATTCATCCCCCAGACCTTGCCATGGCTTTCTTTTTCTCATTTTAAGATCTTATCTCAAGTATCGCCTCAGCATGGAAGCCCTTCTGATGATGATATCAAGAAGAACACTCCCCAATGACACGATATCCTAGTGCATCTTCTTTGTAGCACTTAGAAACACCTGCAATCTCCTGAATGACTTACATCTATGTTTATCGGCTGCCTTTCCAAATATAAACCCCTTGAGGGCAAGGACTAGATCTCGTGTTTGTTGCTACATACCCAAAACTTGCGTTCAGCAGTGAATTAGATCCCCAAACTCAGCCCACACTATGCTGGACAGTGGGACTAAGACTTCCACACTCCAAAACTATGAAGCCCATCGAGAAATGCTAGGCAGTTTCTGTCCTAACGAATCCATAAAAACAAAAGCATGTGTGTCTAAAACTAGTAAGTATATTAAAAATAATAATAAATAAGAATGATTAACTTTCTCTAAAAAAAAGAAAGAAAGAAAGAAACTAACAAGTATACAGTGCCCGTTGGAAGTAGGAGGCTTAGCACTGCCGATTTTAAGATTTCATTCTAGTCTCCTGTAAAGACGCAGAGCCCCTCCTTCAACCTTCCCATCACACCTTTCTCTATTCCTCTTGAGCCTTTCCCACTGCTTGCTCACCACCATGCTGATCTATTTTGTCAAATCTTTTGTCTTCTCCCTTTCCCATCCCCTGAAAGTAAGAGAAAAAAAACCAGAGGGCTTAGCAAGCTTAATAAACCGCATGCACAAGTGAGGCACACTGGTGTGGCCTGATAAACCTGGAGGAAAGAAACGTACACACAAAGATGTTGTTAGTGACACTTGCGCAGTGTTCGCTCGCTGTAAACCCATTCCATTTCACTCATTCCTTGAGTCATCCAGTAAATTCACAGATGGATTGATCCATGAATAATTTGGCAGATGGGGACTTTCAAGTGTAGAAAAAAAGACTCAGGGCTTGCAAACTAAGGATGTCAAATAGAAAATACTGAATTCAAATTATTGAGGTCAAACAAAAATTAGTTGTTAAGTACCTCCTTTATTGACTTAGTAGTGGGTTTTTTTTTAAAGAAAATGTCTTAGAAAAACAGTTTCCTTTTTATACTCATAATCGAATGTATTGAGATTTAAGCCATGAATTAAACTTTTATTTCTCATTCAGAGCTTTCATCTTTTACTTGTTTTTTTAAGAGGGCTCCATGCCCCACGTGGGGCTTGAACTTACAACCCTGAGATCATGACTTGAGCTGAAACCAAGAGTCGAACACTCAACCGACTGCACAACCCAGGTGCCCTGGCAAAAAAATATTTTAAAAGTAACAGTGCATGTCATGAACATGAAAAGTCTCAAAACCTGGGCGACGTTGATCTGTGCATTAAAATAATTGCCCAGGTTTCTAAGGAAATCAGTAGAAATCTTATCTACGAAAGGGTAATTGAATTAAAAGGACGGGAATTGCCACTAGACATCAATATCGTGTATATTACTGTGTATTGTGTATACTGAAATTCTTCATAAACCACCGAAGGACCCTGAAAATCTGTCCCTTTCTGCCCTTTGCCCTTTCCTTTCACCTTTCACCCAAGGGCTCTGCAATCCCCACAGTAGCTTCACAAAGGAGACAGTAACAACTTTCCCCTTTTGGAAATCACCGCTCTGAAGAGTGTAGCAATTTGCTGGGCATCAGATGTGATGAGCAGCAGAGGTTAACCCTTCACTGCCTGACTCCCAATTTCAACCTACTCATCTCTGCCATTTCCTCCAAGATACCCCAAACCCCATCTTTCTCTGCTTCCATCTGACTGCTGTTTCAGCACTGCAGGCTCAGACCTTGGCAAAGACACACAGCGACGGCTCCTTCTGCCAAGAGGTACCTCAGTTTACATCCTACTAGAACATCATCATGTCGGCCTCAAGTCAATTTGATCTTGAGCTGCCAACATCTTGTATGAGAGAACTGCCTGATTGTGTCAACTGAATGCCAGGGGCTTCAACCCGAAAGAGGAGACAAGGCAGAAGCTCCTGGGAGCACATGAAATTTGACATACCTTTGCAGGGCAGAATTGGAATTCTGTTTCCCATCTCCTGCCCTTAGATTTTTCCACTACTCAGCAGTGGCCTCTAGAGGGCTGAGGTAGATTAACACCTAAATCTCTTTCAGTATATTGTACTTTGTTTCTTTTTTCAAGATTTTGTTATTCACAGTAAGTCATTTGTTCATATATATATTTTTAAGATTTTATTCTTCCGGGGCACCTGGGTAGTGCATACCGACTTGATTTAGGCTCAGGTCATGATCTCAGGGTTGTGAGATCAAGCCCCACATCTCTCTCTCAGATGAATAACTGAATCTTTAAAAAAATAAAAAAAAGAAAAAAGATTTTATCCTTCATAGTATATTATGATATTATCTACTGGTCGCCAACCAAAACAGGTGGAGAAAGAAAGCTTCCCTGAGGGTCTTAACTTCTTCTTCTTCTTCTTCTTCTTTTTTTTTTTTTTTTTTTTAAGAGCAGGATGCAGGGCAGAGGGAGAGAATCTTAAGCAGACTCCACACCCAGCTCGGATCCTGACCTTGGGACTCCAGCACCCCAAATCTGATCTGTATGCTGACTTTCAGAGCACAGGAAAGACAGGCTTTCTCTGGTGGTAATAAAGATTCCCTTGCTTCCACAAACAAGCAAAGACTGAATGACCATCTGCCAGTAGAAGACACTTCCTCTTTCCTTGAAAGAGTGTATCTTATTCAACATTCATTCCACAAACATTTGTGAATGCCTAGCAGGCACTGTGCTAGTGATTCAAATACAGGGGCAGAGAGACTTGATTGTCTTGATCCCTCCCAAACCCCAAACTCCATAATTCTATGACTTTTTTGATGACTAGAAAGAAGGAACAGGTGCTGTGGCAAAATCTAAAAGGTGACAAGTCATAATCCTAGACATTTTGAGGAATCTTAGAGGGTGTGTGTATTTGTGGTATCTTGGGGGTGCGGGGGTGCCTCTGCAGAAAGCAACACATTGAAAAAGTATACTGAGTCCTGAGACAGCAAAGAGGTTAAAAAATTCTCATAAGTTAACAGGCCTTCTACTAAATGTATAAATACTACACACTCTCGCAACATAACAGACAAGTGTTTGAGAATGGGTCTTGCTCAGGACCATGAACACACATGCATACGGGTACATACCCCACAGAAGGCATGGCAGGCAATGCAAGTGAAGAGGTGGTAAAACTCACCAATGTTCTTCAATGACACAGGGCTGATGTAGCTAACTGTTATCACGTTCTTTCTTCCACTACTTCCATAATCCCTTCTGAAATGAAACAGAGAGAAAGCAAAATGTTTTAAAACACTATGACATTAGTACCTGGTTTTCTGTTAAAATAATTTCACCCTTAGGGCAGACGCCTGGGTGGCTCAATCAGCCGAGCATCTGCCTTCAGCTCAGGTCGTGGTCCCTGGGTCCTGGGATGGGGCCCCTAGTCAGGCTCCCTGTTCAGCGGGGTGCCTGCTTCTCCCTCTGCAGTTCCCCCTTTTTGTGTTTTCTCTCTCTCTCTCTGTCAAATGAACAAATAAAATCTTTAGAAAAAAGTAGTTTCAAGACCTTTTAATTTGGTCTCTGGATTTTTTCAAGCTCCTTCCTTCTCTGTTAATTTTGCGTTTGTCCTTTTCAATATTTCTGCCTTCTTCTAGCCAAGTAAGGTAGAGTACTAAGCCTACTTGCCTTTTCCACTTTGATCAATAATTATTCTGGGCACCATTAGAACTGTCTTTGAACAGGTTCCAAAATCTGTTCATCAAAAGCCATTTTATTCATTCAACAAACATTTCGTATATAAGGAAAATACTCATTTTTAGTTAATACAAATAAATAGCATACATTAGGAAATATAAGCAAATACTAACTTGAAGCTTAAAATTTTGTATCAAGAAAAGTATAAAAGTGTGTTGACCATGGTAATCATGTCACAGTGTATACATTTATCAAATCACATGGCCACCTTAAATACATTCAATCTTTATTTGTCTGTTGATTACACCTCAAGAAAGATGGAGGAAAAAAGAAAATATAAATTTTTTTGAGAAGCTGTGCCAAGTAAAGCCAGTCTTCGGTTCTATTGTTGTCCTGTTGAACTAATGAACATTAACTTAGTGAAGATGTATTTTGTCGGGCAATATATCTAAACATTTGGATTCTGGGACACCTGGCTGGCTCAGTCAGTAGAGCATGCAACTCTTGATCTCAGAGTCTTGAGTTCAAGCCCCACCTTGGGCATGAAGCAAAATAAGTAAGTAAGTAAGTATGTAAGTAAATAAATAAATAAATAAATAAATAAATAAATAAACAGGTCTAGTACTAATCTTAAAAACATTTGGATCCTGCTCTTTTTTATCCCTTTAACCAACTGATCTATCATAACTGTGGATACACTTGTTGCAGGTCACTTGACTTTATTTTCATAATCTGGAAAGCAGGTAAGAATTTGATCCCAGGTTGTTAAGGAAATCAGCAGAAATCTTATCTACTAAGGAGTAATTGAATTAAAAGGACCAGAATCCCCATTAAATATCCATATCAGATATATTAATGTGTATTGTGTATACTGAAATCCTTCATAAAGCACTGAAAGACCCTGAAAATCTGTCCCTCTCTGTGCTTTGCCTTTTCCTTTCACCTTTCACCCAAGGTCTCTGCAATCCCCACAGTAGCTTCACAAAAGAGACAGTAACAATGTCTGGAATCCCGTTTCAGACTCAAGACTGCAAGACTGACTCTGGCCAACATCCAGCCTACTGGCCTGCTCTGCAGACACCAGACTGGCCAGGCCCCAAATCTCATGAGCCAATTTCTTCAAGTAAATCTCTCTCTCTCTCTCTGTGTCTCTCTCTCATTCTTTCTTTCTCTTTCTCTCTTTCTGTATATACAATTTATTTTGATGATAGAGAGATAGGTAGAAAGATAGGTAGATGATAGATAGATAGATGATAGATAGATAGATAGATAGATAGATAGATAGACAGATAGATAGTCAGAAAGAGGGCCTCTTGGTTATGCTTCTCTGGAGAACCCTGACTAATACAATTTCCTCCCTTGCAATTGTCTTAAAGATGGGAATGTGGTTTAGGTTTAGGAAAGTTAAGGTAGAGAGGAAGACCACTGTTCATCTATCACTCCCAGGATAAATTTCTCCTGAAGATCTTATTATACTCTCTCTCCCTCCCTCAACATCTACCTTAAATAAGCAACAATAGATCAACATCACTCAACATCAGGGAAATACAAATCAAAATCCCAGTGAGATATTATCTCATGCCAGTCAGAACAGCTGACTCTATTAAACTCTGGTTCTCTTTTAAAGGCCAAAGCAATATTCTCCAACGTAAAATCAGTCACATTACCTCACAGACTTATCTTGCTTGTTTGAAAGAGACTTCCCACTGACATCAATTGTCCTCTTATACCTCCTCCTGATTCAATTGTCCTCTTATGCCCTGTTACAGAAGTCCAGGATGGAAAATCCTAGAGCACACAATTTTACACAGGGTGAATTGCAGTCCTGAAAGCTTTGGGATTTTTATCTGCCTCTGCCTGACACAGGATTTTGAAGTGATCACTGGATGACTAGAATGGAATTTGCCATCAATGAATACCCAGGGGTACTATTATGAGTTTTCCATTTCAATGAATTTCCTGTTATTAATCTCCGTCATTTAGCAATTTAATAAGTAGACAATAAAACCAACAGCATCCAAATATGGACAGAGTTCCAAACCTTTGGCAATTAGCAGGACATCAGTTTGTTCTGTCACTGTACTAACCACTGCAACATCCACCAGAGAGTCCAAGTCCACTGACAAATGAAACCTCACCCGTGAATCCAAAATAAATTGCTATCAATCCACAGGCCCCCAAAATGCCCAGCAGGCAGCCTGGAACTCAGTAAATTTCCAGAAATATCTGACTCAACACCTCCTCATTTGTCTTTTCTACTGTTTCAGGAAAATTCAAAGCAAAAAATTACAATCCATTCTTTACACATTGTCCACATAAGATAACCTCTTTACATAAGGCAAAAATATCAAGATATTTGTACCAGTGGGTTTTCAATCTCCCAAAAACAGTTGTGACTACCTAAAGCAGAAACAATAGTAATACATTGTGGAACTGATAACATGCAGGAATAAAACATATGAAAATAACAACAAAAAGACTGGGAGGAAGAAGATGGAAGTTGGAAAGATTCTTATATTACACAGGCAGTGGTATTTGATGATGTATTCCCTTAAAGATGTATTCTCTAAATGCTTGACAAACAGCTAAAATAAAGCGACATGGCTAATAAGGTAATACTGGAGATGAAATAAACATTTTTTTAAAAACTCAGTGAATCCAAATGATAAAATAATAAAAGAAAATAAGAATAGAAAACAAATAGCAAAATGGTAGTTTTAAAGCAAACCCCATCAATAATCACATTAAATGTACATGGCTTACCTGTTTCCAGAATAAAGAACTTTTACAACTCAATAAAAAGACAAATAACCCAACTTAAGAATAGGCAAAGGACTCTAATTGACATTGTTCCAAAGAAGATAGACAAATGGCCAGTAAACCCATGAAAAAATTTTCAACATTATTAGCATTCAGGGAAATGCAAAGCAAAGCCACAAGATACCACTTCACATGCTCTAAGATAACTGTAACCAAAAAGACAGAAAATGACAGTGTCATAAAGGATGTGGAGAAATTAGAACCCTCAATAATTATTGGTAGGATTATAAAATGATGCAGGAATTTTGGCAAAAAATTTGGCAGTTCTTCATGTTAAAGACGCAGTTATCATAACCCAGCAGATCCACTCCTAGACTCAAGAGCATTGAAAACGAATGTTTGGAACGCCTAGGGTGGCTCAGTCTGTTAAGCATCAGACTCTTGATTTTGGCTCAGGTCATGACCTTAGGGTCCTGAAATCCAGCCCCACAGCAGGCTCTGCACTGAGTGTGGAGCCGGCTTAAGAGGCTTCCATACAGCCACTCTGGAAAACAGTATGGAGGTTCCTCAAAAAGTTAAAAATAGGGCTACCCTATGACCCAGCAATTACACTACTAGATATTTACCCAAAGGATACAAATATACTGATCCCAAGGAGCACCTGCACCCCAATGTTTACAGCAACAATGTCCACAATAGCCAAACTATGGAGAGTGCCCAGATGTCCATCAACAAATGAATGGATAGGGGCGCCTGGGTGGTTCAGTCGTTAAGCGTCTGCCTTCAGCTCAGGGCGTGATCCCAGAGTCCTGGGATCGAGCCCCACATCAGGCTCCTCCACTGAGAGCCTGCTTCTTCCTCTCCCACTCCCCCTGCTTGTGTTCCCTCTCTCACTGGCTGTCTTTCTCTCTGTCAAATAAATAAAATAAAATCTTTAAAAACAAAAAAACCCACAAATGAATGAATAAAGATGTGGTCTAGGGTGCTTGGTTGGCTCAGTCAGTTAAGCTTCTACCTTGGGCTCAGGTCATGATCCCAGGGTCCAGGATCAAGCCCCACATCGGACTCCCCGTTCAGTGGGGAATCTGCTTCTCCCTGTCCCTCTGTCCCTCCCTCTATCCCTCCCTCTGCTCATTCTCACTCTCTCTCTCAAATAAAAAACAAAATATTTTAAAAATAAAATTAAAAAAAAGATGTGGTATATATATACAATAGAATGGGATTCAGCCATGAAAAAAATGAAATCTTACCATTTGCAACAACATGGATGGAACTAGAGAGTATTACGCTAAGTGAGATAAGTCCATCAGAGTAAGACAATTATATGATTTCACTCATACGTGGAATTTAAGAAACAAAACAGAGGATCATAGAGGAAGGGAAGAAAAAATAAAATAAGATGAAATCAGAGAGGGACACAAACCAAAAGAGACTCTTAACTACAGGAAATAAACTGAAGGTTGCTGGAGGGGTGGTGGGTGGGGGGATGGGGTGACTGGAGATGGGCATTAAGGAGGGTACTTGATGGAATGAGCACTGGGTGTTTTATGCAACTGATGAATCACTAAACTCTACCTCTGAAACTAATACTACACTATAGGTTAATTAATTGAATTTAAATAAAATAAAATTTTAAAACTAAAAATAAATTTAAAAAACAAAGATTCTTTCTTTCCCTCTCCCTCTGCCTCTCCCCCCACTCATACTCTCTCACTCTCTCTCTCTCTCAAAGAAAAAAGAAAGCATATGTCCATACAAAAATTTGTACATATTCATGGCAGCATAATTCATACGATCCAAAAAGTGGAAAAAACCAACCAACTCCATTGACAAATGGTTAAACCAAAGTGGTATGTCCATAAAGTGGAATATTGTTCAGTAATAGAAAGGAATGAGATAGCGATACATGATACAACATGTATCCACCTCTGTAGCGAAGATGAAGAGACTGTGAGGTTTGATGATATTGAGGAGAAAGGGATATGGAGGCAACAAATGTCCCAGGCCCTGGCGGAGTTCCATCATCGCAGGAGAGTAAACATACGGCAGACTATAGCCATGACAGATGCTACACACATGGTAGGGGTCTTCCACGCAATTACCAGAATCACAAGAACAGTGAGAGTCTGAAAAAGAACAAGGGATGGGAGACTGCTCCCAAAGGCCAGGCCCAAAAGCACCAGCCCTATCTCAGGCCATGTGTCTCACCTTACTACATAAGTAAACCCCACGGACCTTGATCAGACTATTCCAACTTTCTGGTGGAAGAAGTGATGACGGATGCTGACCACCAGGGTACAGGACAGCAAGGTAGACCAGTGGGGCAGAATATGAATCGGAGTTATAGACCGTAACTCTTCAGGGGCTCTCTTTGCCAAAGGCAGCACTGTGAGGACAGCAATGAAGAGAGGAGACACAAGGTCAGCAGCCACCGCAATCAATTACCTCCACAGATGTAAAAACCTAAACCACAACATGGCAAAGACACAAAAGCAGTTGATCCACCCGCTGAACATTCATGTGCTCTTGAAGCCGAGCTGGGTGGGGCTGGGTAAGGTCAGCTTACCACCTCCGCCATCATTCAGTTTAGTCATCCAACCAGGAGAAATAACTATGAAATTCCAGTAAGAAGAAATTAGTAAAATATTGGAGCTGATGATCTTCAGCACTTGCTTTTTGCCCACTGACTAAATAACTAGAAGTATCTGCATTATCTATGCAGCTTGGGGTTTTTAATATTTTTATCTAAAAACCTATCTTTTGGGTAATGACAAGCATAGGTTTGTTGTTTTGTTTTGTTTTGTTTTGTTTTATGCCTGTTTTTTCTCATTATACTTTATACATTTTTAAATTGTTTCTTACCTGGCCAGGTTGACATTTTTAGGAATCTCATTTTTAATCTGTAACAAAAGTTCACAACTTGATTTTTTTAAGTCAACTGTAATACTATGATTTATAATAAGAATACATATTTGATCTTCATCCCCTTTTCTGGCACAGAGCTTCAAAAACCCAGGGATTTCCAAAGCGATGAGAGTGATAAAGGTGTCTTTTTTTATGTTAATGATGTGACTTTGAAAACACCTAAGGATCAACCTTGAAATTAAGGGGTTGGAACTTTCAGTCCCACTCCCTGACCACCCCCCAGCCCCGCCCCACCCAGGGAGTGGAGAGAGCCTGGAGGTTGAATCAATTACAAATGGCCAAAGATTTAATCAATCATGTCTATGTAGTGAAGCCTCCATAAAAATCCAGAAGGACAAGGTCAGAGAGCTCAGTTGTTGAACCCGTAAAGATTTGGGGAGAATGGTGCACTCTGAGAGAACATGGATGCCCATACTTTGTCCTATGAATCTCTTACATCTGGCTGTTTCTGAGTTATATCCTTTTGTAATAAACCCACAATCTAGTGAGTCACTTTTGCAAATTAATCGAACCTCAAGAGGGGGTGGGGGGACCTCTGACTGATAGCCAGTCAGAAGTACAGGTAGCAACATGGACTTAGAATTGGCATCTGAAGTGGAGTGCATTGTTGTGGAACGGAGCCCTCAACCCATGGAATCTAATACTGTCTCTGAGCACATAGTGTAGTAGTGTCAGAATAGTGTTGACTTGTAGGACATCCAGCTGGTGTCTGAGAATGGCTTGGTCATGCATGAAAAACCCACACACATGTCAGAATTAATAGCAGAACCATTATCAACAAACTACAAGCATTTGTTTAAAAAGGGTCTTAAGGAATTAATTTTTTAAAAGATTTTATTTATTTAGAGAGAGAGAGTGCAAGCAGGGAGAGGGGGAGCAGGGTGGGGAGGGCGAGATTGAGAATCTTCAAGCAGACTCCCGCTGAGCATGGAGCCTGAGTGGGGGGGTGGGGGGCGGAAGGTGGGGGAGGAGCTCCATCCCTCACACGACCTGAGCCAAAACCAACAGTTGGAAGCTCAACCAACTGAGCCACCCACGCACCCCCTAAATAATTATACTTTCAAAAAGCTCTCCCTCTTTTATCTCTCTCCCTCTACCCCTTAACTTTCCCCGGATTACTTTCTCTAGGGAAAGCCTGCTACCATGTCGGAAAGACACTATGGAGAGAGCCATGTGATGAGAAACAGGCCTCTTCCCAACAGCTGTGTAACTGAGCCATCCTGGAAGTCCATCCTCCTGCCTGGCCAAACCTTTAGATGATTACATCTTGTCTAATACTTCATGAAAGACCCTGAGCCAACACCACCCAGCTAAGCTGCTCTCAAATCCTTGTCCACACAAACTATGAAACAATAAAATGTTTGTTAGCTGAATAAATGTTTAGCCACCATGTTTGGAGTAATTTATTATGAAACAATAGATAACTAATATAGTGGTAAATACACAAGTTCCTCATTCTTCTAGCAGTATCTAGTATAATGAAGTACACTTGAATGGTTTCCTTCCCCTTTCTGTCTCCTACTGGTGTTTCCTGGGAAGGGTTTCTTTCCCCTTCCCACTCTCCTACTGGTGTTTCCTGGGATTATCTCTCAAGTAACTACTTGTACTCAAACACATGCCTCAGGGCCTGCTTTTTGGGACATATATGAGACAGAGAGAAGAAAATCTATATATACTAAGACTTTGAATAAGGGAAACATAGTGGAGAGGGAGTATTATAATTCTGCCTATCGTTTTTCTCTTCCTAAAGATTTTTACATAGCTATAATTATTCTATATATTCAATTATGCACCTTATTCTTCTTGATTAATTACTATATCATTAGCAACTCAGAGTTTTATACAATTTTTTCTTTTAAAGATTTTATTTATTTATTTATTTGAGAGAGAGACCAAGAGAGTAGCAGAGGGAGATGGAGAAGTAGACTCCCCACTGAGCAAGGAGACCAATGCAGGGCTCTATCCCAGGACCCTGGGATCCTGACCTGAGCCGAAGGCAGACACCTAACTGACTGAGCCACCCAGGCATCCCAGAGTTTTTATACAGTCTTATGAATGTCTTTTATTGGCTGTGTGGCAGGTAGAATTTCAAAGAATCATTCCAAGATTCCATGCTCTAATCCCCAGAAACTTGAATATGATGAAATGTCACTCTGTAATGAGGCACATCTGATCTTAAAAAGGAGAGATATCTAGGTAGGTCTAACCTAATCACATGAGCCCTTAACTGTGAATGAACTTTTGTGGCAGAGGAAGAAGGCAGAAGATAAAGCTAGAAGATTCCAAGCCTCAGAAGGACTTGAAGTGCTATCACTGGTTTGAAGGTGGAGGGGATCACGTGAGAAGAAATACAGGGGAGCTTAAGGAGCTAAAGATGCCCCCCAATGAACAAACAGCAAGGAAACAGAGATCTCAGTCCCACAGGTACAAAGAACAGAATCCTGCCAATAACAAACGGAAAAAGACCCTGAGCTCCAGATGAGAACTCAGCCAGCCAGCAGCTTGACTTTGGTCCTGTCCTGTGATAACCTAAGCACAGAGCCAGCTGAAC
Organism: Ursus maritimus; assembly: GCF_017311325.1. Classification (NCBI taxonomy): domain Eukaryota; kingdom Metazoa; phylum Chordata; class Mammalia; order Carnivora; family Ursidae; genus Ursus; species Ursus maritimus. The sequence goes on from NW_024426575.1 coordinate 47,038, forward strand.
CTGCCTACACCTCTGACCTACAGAACTATAAACAAATATATGGGTGCTATGGGAATTTGTCATACAGCAATACAAACTAATACAGCTTTAAAATATTCCCTCCATCATAACTTACTTAAGATTGTTGCCCATAGTTTGCCCTCATGAATAATGCTGCAGTATAAACACTCTTTCTGGCCTGCCTTCCTTCCCTTCCCTTCCCTTCCCTTCCCTTCCCTTCCCTTCCCTTTCCTTTCCTTTCCTTTCCTTTCCTTTCCTCTTTTCTTTTCTTTTTTTCTTTTCTTTTCTTTTCTTTTTTTCTTTTCTTTTCTTTTCTTTTCTTTTCTTTCTTTTCTTTTCTTTTCTTTTAAAGATTCATTTATTTATTTGAGAGAGAGAGCATGTGAGAGCAGGAGAGGGGGCAGAGGGAGAGGGAGAGAGAGTGCACAGCCTGACATGGGGCTCAATCCTACGACCCCCAGATCATGACCCAAGCTGAAACCAAGAGTTGAACACCTAACTGATACCCTAGGCCTGCTTTTCTTTAAGTGAGAACTCAAAAATGGAATTATGAGGTAAAAGAAATATGAACGTTTAAGTGATCTTGATTTGTAATGTTAGATTGCTTTCCAGGGGCGCCTGGGTAGCGCAGTTGTTAAGCGTCTGCCTTCGGCTCAGGGCGTGATCCCGGCGTTCCGGGATCGAGTCCCACATCGGGCTCCTCCGCTGGGAGCCTGCTTCTTCCTCTCCCACTCCCCCTGCTGTGTTCCCTCTCTCGCAGGCTGTCTCTCTGTCACATAAATAAATAAAAAAATATATTTAAAAAAAAAAGATTGCTTTCCAACAGGATTGTGTACTTCCAAATTCCATCTCAAATTTCATTTTATAAATCAGAATGAAAACTCGCCCCTGCTTCACCCAAAGAGAATTTTTTCAATCTTTGATTCCAAACAAATCATGCAATATATGACCGATTATCATATTAACGTGGCGCAGCCCTCACTTTTCATATCCAAATAGCCTACAATTTGAGCTTCAAAGCTCTGGTCAGCTTTATCTCGTGTGGGGACAAAGCTGCAACAATAATCATCTATTTTCTAAACCTAGCTGACAGTAGGCTATAATGTTTAACAAACTTCACTGAGGATTTGAAGACAATATACAGGGAATTACAAAGCAGGAAAGGGAAATCTTAAAACTGACTACAGATTTTTACAGTTCGTGTGTGTGTGTGTGTGTGTGTGTGTGTGTTGTGTGCACAGATTTTTACTGTTTTTTTTTTTAAGATTTTATTTATTTGACAGAGATAGAGACAGCCAGCGAGAGAGGGAACACAAGCAGGGGGAGTGGGAGAGGAAGAAGCAGGCTCATAGCGGAGGAGCCTGATATGGGGCTCGATCCCATAATGCCGGGATCACGCCCTGAGCCGAAGGCAGACTCTTAACCGCTGTGCCACCCAGGCGCCCCAGATTTTTACTGTTCTTAATCCCTAATGACAATGTCTTGTCACAGAAACCCCTCCCTGGCTCTCCTTCCTCACCTTGAATTGTAGCATGTCATTTATGCTTACCTTTTCTCCTCACCTTCTATGAGTGATTATGTGCAGCAGACCCTGGCCAAGAGCTTATGCTAAGGATATAATAGGAAAACACGTTTGTGACCTTGCGGGCTTTAGCGGAAACGTCAGAGCGCAGCAGTCGAACGCCCGGCTTGTATCACGGTCTGGAACGCCCGGCTTACACAGTAGCTGGGAACGCCCAGCTCACTCAGGGTGGAACGCTGCCCTCAGATAACGAGCAGCCAGGAACGCCTGGTCCGCTAAAGGACAGAAAGCTGCCCCAACCGAAACCTGATTGCTCTTGACAATAGCCCACGGGGTCCATAGAAACATGTTTAAGAATAGGCCTCACTTGCTGAACATTACATCATCTAATCCCGTGACCTTCCCCGTGATGTACTACTATTCACTAGGATGTACTACAGATCATCCCCTTGATTGTCTTTGTTCATTGCCAATAAATACGCGAGGTTGCAGCTGTTCGGGCCATCACACTCTTGGTGGTGGTGCGCCTTGCGGTCGTCCCCTGCACTCACGCTCTCTTTTGCAAGCTAACCTGTCTGTGTCTCGTCCTTCTCCCGAATCAACACCGCAGCTCCGCAGGCACTGATGCGGCAATTATGTCTGTGCTCCCAAGCTGAAAGCTCTACACCTCATTTCTACCCTTCCCTATAAACTCCTAAAATATGTTAGGATCGTATTAATTTCTCAGAAATGCACATAATAAAGATATCCTTACAAAATTAATCAGAATACTTTACACCTCATTTTGAAGCATTTGGATTGGATTTCCAAAGTTCGGGGTCACCCTCAAAAGACCACTACAGTGGTCTCTCCTGCACAAAGAACCTACCCCATATACAAACTCCACAAGATACAAACAGTTAGTTGCCAGGATTTCACCTTCCACAAACCAGAGGACAGAGAAATACTGAGATCCAGTCCCAGAACCTCTGTCACATAACACTTAGTGAAAGTTCGAGATGAGAAGTGAAATAGCTAACACTCATATACAGCTTATTATTGCCATCACCGTTCTGAGTTACATGTCTAGAGGTAGGCAGGCAGATAGACACAGACAGAGATACACTTACATAGTTATGACTCACAACAACCCGTGAGGCAAGGTACTGTTATTATTCTCATTTTATAGATGAGGAAACTAAATCAAAGAGAAAGAAAGTGACTTGCTCAAGACCATGCAGCCAGAAAGAAGAAAATTCAAATCCAGGCAGTCTACTCCCCAAGTCCCCAGTCTTAACTCACAGCAGGCCAACCTCAGGAAATACAACTTCTCATGCCACCTTCGCCTCTGAATTTAGGTACAACCGGAGACACCCCATAGCCACCTGTCTGTCAGAGCACAGAGGTCTGAGGCAGAGCCTGTCATCCGCAGCTCCATCAGGAGGAGGTAATTGGATGCATCAGAGTGACGAAGGAATGAAGAAAAACCACCTCTCCTCTCACAGCCATCCAGAACATGGTAAGAAAAACCACTTCTCCTCTCCCAGGCATCCAGAACGTGGTAAGACAGCAGCACGGGGGCTCTGCCGTGGTGTTACTGCCGCCAGCACGGCCCATGGGACCCAGATCTCCAGCACTTGCGGTCCACCTGCTTCTGTAGCCGTCACCTGGTGGGCGGCTCAACGCCTTGCCTGCAGAGCCTGCGAGAAGACACGGACCCTGACCAGGGCAGCACAGCCCCTCATTATTTTCAAGGAGAACACTGCCACTGCTGGAGGGGGTGCGGTATCACACGGGGACAATTAGCACCACCTCAGGAAAATGCGTACCAGAAAAGACTCTCTTGTTACAAAGACCAGAAGTTGCCATCATTTAGCTGGAAGAAAGCTACTTTGAAAACAGCCTGCGGTGTCTTCACAGGAACATTTTCTACTAATGAATCCACAGGTTTTAGTCCAACAGATTCTGTGAACAACGGACAGTAATAGAATTGTGTGTAAAGAACAGAGACGACAAATGGGAAGAATAACATAAAGGAAAGGCAGAAGTGGTCAATTTCTCTATAATAAAAGTTTCTTTTTCCCAAGGCATGAGAAAATGGAACAGGACTGTGTTTAGAGGTGGGTTATGAACATGCTGGGGGGGGGGGCGTTAGAGATGGTGATGGTGGTATTTGTGACAACATGGAAGAGATGGGAAAGTTTTTCTACCAGCAATCAGACATTTCTGTTAAATCCAAAGAAATAGAATATGTCCACAATACATATGTATGAATCTAGAGAAAGAAATAGAAAAACAAAGGAAACTATTAACTTTAGTTGCTTTGCTTTCGAAGGTTAAAGTTAAAAGCAAGTGGTGAGACCGCTGAAAATTTTAAGAAAAGGGGAAGGGGACTTGGTGGCATGTGAAAATCATTCAGTGGTTCCATTCACCTTGATGGGTCATCATGGAAAACGATGGCATCATACAAAGGAGCAGAGCCCTGATCCATGCAAACACACGGGGTGAGCCCCGAAAACAGTATGCTAAGTGAAAGGAGGCAGACGTCCAAGGTTGACCTAGTACCTTGCGATTCCATGGATAGGAAAAGGCCAGCCAGAATAGTCCAATCCTAGAGGGACCAAGCAGATCAGGCAGCTGGGAGACAGCTGTAGAGAGAGCCAGGGGGAGGGGGAGGAGGGGCGGGTGGGAAGGGGGTAAAGGGGAGGGGTGTTTCTTTTTGAGATGATGGAAATGTTCTGGAAATAGCAGTGACGGTTGCACAGCTTTGTGATTCCACTAAAAAAGCCCACCAAATTCTACACTTTTAAAAGGATGTGAATTATGGCATGTGAAGAAAAATTAAATAAAATAAAGCGAGTGGTGAGAATATTAACCTTTTCTTATAAATCCAGGTATTGTTTGACTTGTAAATTTTTATGTGATAAAGTGAGAACTTGAAATAAAGATGTGAAAGGAAAGAAAGAAGGAAGAGAAGACTAGGATGAAAGGAAGGAGAAAAGGAAGGAAAAGAGGGATGGAGGGAGGAAGTTCTATTTCGAACTCCCAGTTGTCACAAAAGAAAATTATCTTTTTTGACACACAGTTTTCCCAAGCTAATGGACGCCCCCCCATACAGTATCTTTACTAAATAAATTGCCTCATGAGCCTTCTGCTTGTGGCCAGATGTAGCATTGCAATTTCACACGCGCACGCACGCGCGCGCGCGCGCACACACACACACACACACACACACACACACACACACCATTTTCTTCCTTATTAATTTAGAATGAAAAAGAATCTTAATATCATCCAGTCTCTGTTCAGACCCATCATTTTACAGTGGAGGCTCCTGAAGCTTATATCCCTCACCAGGCTTCATTTCTTCACATTTAGCCAGTTCCCCAATATTACTCAGATTAACATTAACTTTTGTAAAATAAATATATAAATACCCAAAGTTATTTGCACCGGCATATGCTGCCTATACCTGCACATGCACGTGAGAGTCAGTTTGATATCAGATCAACTCCTGGTGGGGCGCCTAGGTGACTCCATTGGTTAAGCGTCTGACTCTTGGTTTTGGCTCAGGTCATGATCTCAGGCACATGAGATCCAGTCCTGTGTCCTGTGTGGAACTGAGCAGAGATCTGCTTGAGATTCCTTCTCCTCCTCCCTCTCCCTTCCCCTCTACTCCTTCCCTGCCCCTTGTGCTCTCTCTCAAATAAATAAATAAATAAATAAATAAATAAATATATTTTTTTTTAAAAAAAATCAACCCCTGGAGGGGCGCCTGGGTGGGTCAGTTGGTTAAGCGTCTCCCTTTGGCTCAGGTCATGATCCCAGAGTCCTGGGATGGAACCCCCAAGCTCAGCTCCCTGCTCAGTGGGGAGTTGGCTTCCCCCTCTCCCTCTGCCCCTCCCCACCACTTGTTCTCTTTCTCTCTCTCTTTCAAATAAATAAGTAAAATCTTTAAAAAAAAAAAAAAAACAACTCCTGGTAGCTTTAAATCTGAGGTTCATAATGGAAAGCATGGCTTTTTTCCTCTGTCCACAGCGTTTAATACGTGTAGCAGTTTCTCTTATTCATTCATTTAAAACCATTTACTGAGAACCTACAATGTACCAGGCACTGTGCTAGTGTTGAGGACTGCACAGAGAGCAAAACTCTCTCCTGTCACGGAGCCTACATTCTAGTGAATGAAGACAAATAATAAGCAAATAACATAGTATGTCAGATGTGCTATTAAGAAAAATACAACAGGAACAGGTTGGGGGAATCAAGAGAGACCTCGCTGATTAGATGATATCTGAACAGAAACCAGAAGGGATAACATGAGTCCCCTGATGAATATTTGGAGAGAGAGGTGATCCACTGAGACTTCACAACACCACTAAGAAATTGGAGGTCATCCAAAACTGCACTGACAAGGTTATTCCCCAGAGCTCCCTTTCCAGAGATCTACTAGAAACATTTCCTGCTCTCTCTCTCAAAATAACATAATGAGGATTTGGGGAGGGAAGATCTCATTAGGGAAATACCTTGGAGCAGGATTTCCCCTGAGGTTAGAATGTTTCTTCATATCTCTTAACAGCACAGGGGTTTTTCCCCTTTTGATCAAAACTGCAGAGGCAACAGCTGATGAATACCAACGTAAAAGAAGACTCAAGAGATAGAGACGTCACACTGGTCAGCGAGTCCTGAAAGGTAGGTGCTCTCAGATTCTGAATACTTAGTTGCCTGCTGAAACTCCTGAAAGATTTCTAAAGCCTTTCCAGAACAGATGCAGAGCCCTTTATGATAGGCTAGACTGACTCTCTGAAGGACATCTGTCTGTCTGCTGGAACATTCCAGAAGCTCAAGCACAGCCATCTTCCTCCACGACTTCGCAGCTCTGCCCATGTGAGTCCCAAGCAGATGGGAAAATAGTAAAAAAACTAGCTCCATTCAAAATAAGGCCACCAACTAATTCTGGAACTTTAAGATTTTCTGTCATTTCATCCAACTGTTAATTTCATCAATCTGTTTCTTCATCTTCTTCCTTAACTCTTTCCCAAACTGCTAGAATTAAGTTCCTTCTTTCCAAACTTAAGGAGTTCCTTTTTGCGTTGAGAAAAAGATTTGAAAGAATCTTCACTCTATTTTCTTTTCATTTTCTCTTTTTTACGGTGGTGATATAGGGCACAGTTGAGCAGTGCTAAAGTCACAGAGGTCATGAAAAGCATTCTTTGGTAATTGTGCAAACATAGCCAGATGCATGTCCTTTCATTTCTTCAGTGCAGAAGACACTAAGTAGCTTTCCTTAAGCAAGCTCATCTTTTAAAATCTTTGGCAGAACAAAAATCTATCTACTCCTGTGACGGTAGATAAAACATGTCAAGGCCACTCAAACTCTCTGCATTTCCCCTCCTCTGCTCGAGCTCTACCACAACGTCTAACTGTGAATGAATATAAAGGAAGAGGAATATTCTTTCCAGAAACAGATTTGAGTTGGGTCTTGTCCCAAGGGTAAACAGAGGTCCTTTGATTCTAATGACATCTAACACATCACTACCAGTCCTCGTTCCTCATCTGCAGGATTTCATAACTGTCCCCTATTGGCCTAAATCCTGAAGTTTGCTCTAGAAGTACAAAGCTAGCTGGATCGAGGCTTGCCCTCCTCTGAGCCATTCCAACTGGAAAGGCAGTGCAAGAGATGTGCTCACACCCAACTGGCCTGATTTGGGGGCAGTGGGGGGGGTGTAGGAAAGTAGCCCATTCCATGATCCCATGTCTCCACAGATTTCTTATCCCCACCTGTCCTCAACTTCTCAGTGCCACTCTTTCACCCCATCTCCAGAGCCTCGCCCTAGAGTTTTCAGGACAATTGCCTCTTAAACATATATTGTTTATTCTCTAATGTCATGGCCCTTATATCCGAATGCTTTTTATATTGAATTTTAACTTTTCACTATTCTTATGTGTTTTTACATTTATATTCCAACCATTTTAAAACATGATTTTAGCAGCATCAAATAGTCTAAAACTGGGGAAATTTTTAAATATTTGTTATCTCATTAGCCAGGATAGATACACTAAAATTGTGTTTAATTTTTTTGCAAATTTTTCAGTCTGCCCCTTCCCTTACTTTAAATAACCTAAGTTTCCACAGCTGAAAACAGGAGCAGACCTAAAACAAAATGACAGAAAGCTGATGGGGTGGAGGGTGGATGGGGGACCGGGGTGGCATGGAGTGGGATAGAAAGAGTGCATCCAGACTGTTTTCCTGCCTCATTAAGAGATCCAATCCTTCTGCAAACATACTTCTTGTTTCTCCAAAACTCCATCTTCTGGAAATCTACTCTGCCAACCTCTCTGCACCACAGATCACCCTTGCCTGCAACCCCTGAACACCACACCCCATGTCAAAACCACCATCCCCTGCCTAGTAAGCCTGGAAAAGTCACCCGCTTTCAAACCCACCAGCTGTAACCAACCTCAGTTTCCTGGTTCCACCAAGCAGGACACCCCGAATCTAGAAAGTAAAAGGTTACAGTAGGGCTCCTGGGAAAAGTGGAACTTGACTTATGCACAACAAACAAGAAAAAAATCAGACTGGCAAGGCAGATAAATTAGGGAGCTTTTTTCACTATACATAAATATGCATTATGGAAATCCTTTAAATAATTCCCCCAGAAGTATAGTTCTATCTAATTTGATATACAAAAATTTATTTTCCTAAAAAAAAAAAAAAATCTCAGGATTATATCATTTGCCTAGGTGGAAGCACACTAATATTTTATGTTTGTATTGACAACAAAATTACTTTGGCTCATAATTAGTGTTTTATGCATAATCTTAATCCCAACTATTTCCATCTCTTCTGTACATTCTAGACAAAAAAATAAGAACTGGTCTTCCCATCTATTTTCAAATAAATCAAAGTGTCCTATAAGACTCAGGCAGTAAAAATCTGATTTCTTCTTTCTTTGTGGGCAGAGGGCATGTTTAACATTTTCTATGGACCCTGAAGAGCCAGGTATATTAAGTATTATTATTACCATTAATAGCTCTTAAATGTTAATATGTGAATTTAAGTTACTTTATATGAACAGGGGAGAGGGGAAGAAGGAAAGGGAGAGAGAGAATCTCAAACAGATGCCCCACTGAGATAGAGCCCAACACGGGGCTCAATCTCATGACCCTGAGGTCATGACCTGAACTGAAATCAAGAGTCAGACCCTTAACTGCTTAACCAACTGAGCCACCCAGGCTCCCCAAAATTTAAGTTACTTTTAAAAATAACTGAGGGACGCCTGGGTGGCTCAGTCAGTTAAGCGTCTGCCTTCAGCTCAGGTCATGATCCTGGCATTCTGGGATCAAGTTCCACATGGAGATCCCTGCTTAGGAGGGAATCTGCTTTTCCCTCTGCCTGCTGTTCCCCCTGCTTGTGCTCTCTCTCTCTCTCTCTCTCTGATGGATAAATAAAATCTTTTAAAAAATAAAATAAAATAAATTTTAAAAATAAAAATAAAAAATAATGGAGATAAAATCTTCAGGAAAATTTTCTGATGGGGATTAAAGGGTTAAACCTATTAATATTTACATATTATTTATAATTAATCTGTTACTATTTTAATTGTTCTCTAAAAACAGTCACTGAAATTACAAAGATACTATGGTTAAACAGCAGATGAACCCATCACCAACCTGAGTGTGGGGAGAAAAATATCAGTCTATTCAACAAATACATGTCATCCTTCTATCTTTTCATCTGGATAAGAAACTTCAAATTCGGGGCGCCTGGGTGGCACAGCGGTTAAGCGTCTGCCTTCAGCTCAGGGCGTGATCCTGGCGTTATGGGATCAAGCCCCACATCAGGCTCCTCCGCTATGAGCCTGCTTCTTCCTCTCTCACTCCCCCTGCTTGTGTTCCCTCTCTCGCTGGCTGTCTCTATCTCTGTTGAATAAATAAATAAAATCTTTAAAAAAAAAAGAAACTTCAAATTCTCTTAAGGTCTTAGAGTTAATACATGGTCGACTGCATATATATATATATATATATATATATATATATATATATAAAGATCAAGTCCTGCATTAATCAATGCTATTAAAAATAAACAATAAAAATTGCTCTATAACCCCATACAAAAAAAACAATCCCAAACCAATAGGCCACATAAATCAACCAATAAACCTAAATAATATGCTGGAGCAATAACAAACATGAGTGACCCTCCAGGTTTGTAATAATAAAACTCAACCCATACTGCATAAGAATGAGAGGGTTGCTTGCCAGTCAGGTGGGTCCAAGGGTCAGACAAACAAGATGAAGCAAAGAAAGAAACACAGTGTCACATCAGTGGGGTTTGGCAACATCCATCCAATTGGCCATTCAGTCATTCAGAAAATAATGACCACCTTTGCTGTGTTAGATGGGATGACTAATGGGGGAGACAAATAAGAAATTAGACAATAGTAACAGAATGTTATACGTGCTCTGAAAAGTGTAAGCATGGTCTTCAGGAATCAACAAAGTCTTCTTGAAGAAGAGGACCCCCAAACTCAGTCCTGAAGGGAAAGTGCACATTACCCAGGTGAAGTGAGCAGAGAAGTTCTCATGTACATAGGCTTAAGCTGGAGTAGGACACTGTGAGAGCCCTGAGGAGTCCCATGAACTGAACAGTAAGGAGGAATTACAAGGGGATTGACAGAGTGGCAAATAGGGCCATATAATGAATATTTTTACAGGCTATGGTAAGGAGATGGGATCTTAGCTGAGGCATTGCAATGCTGATAAGTGGAAGAAAAAGTAAATGTGGTAATGTGGGGTATGTGTTCCATACTGCTCTGCCTCGACCTTGGCCCCTTTCAGTGAACACCCTTTTTGGTTGGAGTTATTGGTTCTTCTCTGTCATTCACGTGTTCCCCCTTATGCCTTGATCTGCCAAGTTCTGCTTCTCAGTATCTCCTAATAGATAAGAGTTTCCACCCATCTAGGAAACTAACCAGTCTCTGGACAGTTTCTCTTATCAAGTAAACCAAAATAGCTGATAGCAACACCACCTTTTCTTAAAAAAAAAAAAAAAGAAAGAAAGGAAGGAAGGAAGGAAGGAAGGGAGGAAGAAAGAAGGAAAGAAAGAAAGAAAGAAAGAAAGAAAGAAAGAAAGAAAGAAAGGAAGAAAGAAAAAAGAAAATGAAATTTAAAAAGTAAGTTGTAACAGTATTCTGTTTATGTCATCATTCTTAGGCATTAACCATCAGACAAAGCATTCTCTTGCCTCCTGCCTGTGTATATTTCCCTTGTCTGACTTCACCATTCATCTTAGCAGACTACAGAAAGACATGGGAGAGACCACAAATACATCCCTGGACACGGTGGTGACAGGCTTCATTCTCCTGGGCTTACCTCAACCCCCAAGTCTGAGGACCCTCCTCTTCCTGGTCTTCTTCATCATTTGCGACCTGACTCAGCTGGGAAACCTGCTCATTCTGCTCACTGTGTGGGCTGACCCAAAGCTCCAGGCTCGCCCCATGTACATTCTTCTGGCCGTGCTCTCATTCCTGGACATGTGACTCTTCTCAGTCATCGTCCCTCGGTTAATATTGGATTTTACTCCCGCCAGCAAGGCAATCCCCTTTGGTGGCTGTGTGGCTCAGCTGTATTTCTTTCACTTCCTGGGCAGTACCCAGTGCTTCCTCTACACCCTGATGGCCTACGACAGGTACCTGGCAATATGCCAGCCCCTGCGCTACCCCATGCTCATGAATGGGAGGTTATGCACCAGCCTCGTGGCTGGAACTTGGGTGGCAGGATCCATCCATGGGTCTATCCAGGCCACCTTGACCTTCTGCCTGCCCTACTGTGGGCCCAACCAGGTGGATTACTTTATCTGTGACAACCCTGCGGTATTGAGACTGGCCTGTGCTGACACAACCATCAATGAGCTTGTGACCTTTGTGGACATTGGGGTGGTGGCCGCCAGTTGCTTCATGTTAATTCTACTCTCCTATGCCAACATAGTCCATGCCATCCTGAAGATTCGCACTGCTGATGGGCGGCGCCGAGCCTTCTCCACCTGTGGCTCCCACTTAACCGTGGTCACCGTCTACTACGTGCCCTGTATCTTCATCTACCTCAGGGCTGGCTCCAAGAGTCCCCTGGATGGAGCAGTGGCCGTGTTTTACACTGTTGTCACTCCATTTCTGAACCCCCTTATCTATACCCTGAGGAACCAGGAAGTGAAGTCTGCTCTGAAGAGAATAAGGGCAGGTAGAGGGGCCGCCAGCGAAAATAAGTAACTACAGTCTCGGCGACTGCCTGCATCACCGTTGCTACCACACCTCTCATTTTTAAGTACTCTACACCCAACATGGGGCTCAAACTCACACCCCGGAGATCAAGAGCCAGCCAGGCACCCCTGACATTATTTGTTTAGAAATAAATGTATAGGGTGCCTGGCAGGCTCAGTCAGTTAAGCGTCTGCCTTAGTCTCAGGTCAAGATCCCAGGGTCCTGGGATGGAGCCCAAGCCTGCATGGGTTCCTTGCTCAGTGGGGAGCCTGCTTCTCCCTCTCCTTCTGCCCCTTGCCCTCCCCTGCTCATTCTCTCTCTCTCAAATAAATAAATAAAATCTTTTAAAAAAGAAACAAATGTATACCTTACTTCCACCACTCTGACTACCTTGTGAGATATAAAAATGCCTTATTAAAGGTTGAAAAGGATGAGAATGTGTCAGCAACCTTGGAATTCTGTTATGTCAGAAAATATGAAAGGAAAAAAAAATGACATTCTCTTTACCCCTAAATCCTAGTAGAAATTTCTATGACTTCTTTGCTTCTTTGCTTATGCATGGCATTAACATTCCCAAGCGCTTAAACTTTAAAATATGGATCATTTATGCGTCCTTTCTGTTCCTCACTGTCTCCACGTGCTAAGACGTCAAATTCTGTCCCCTCCACTTTTAGAATGTCTCTCTTGATTTCCTGACTAGATTTTTGTCCTCTTCTTCCTCATCCACAGCACAGCCAAAATTACAGAGAATCTATAGGACCCTCCAATGAATGTAAAATAAAGGCACGTTCCTTAATCTGGAGTTCAAAGTCCAAAAAATCGGCACCCAACACACCTTCTCTTCCCTCTCTTCCCTCTCCCGTCCTTGCTGACTTACTGCATGCCTTGAGCACATCCGAGGGTTGCCTGCCACTCGTACACAAGCTTTCCCCTCTGCCTAGAACACCCTCCCATCCAAATTCATATTGTCAAATCCTTTTAGGACTCTTTTCAGAAGAGTGTGAAACTATACCCTCCAAATTTTAAAACTGCCCTTTTTTTTTAATTAATATATTTGTACCACTTTAAAAAAATTTTTGAGGGAGGGGCTAGCAAGATGGCAGAGCAGTAGGAGATCTAAATTTCATCTGGTCCCAGGTTTCAGCTAGATAGTTATCAAAACATTCTGAACACCTACAAACTCAACAGGAGATCGGAGAAAAGAATAGCAGCAACTCTATGAACAGAAAATCGACCACTTTCGGGAAGGTAGGACGTGTGGAGAAATGAATCTGAGGGGACATATGGGAAGACAGACCGAGGGGCTGGGGGGGGTCGTCAGCCGGCCCCTGGCAAGTGGTAGAGCCAGGGAGCACAAAATCAGGGTTACCAGGTAGCTGTCGCCATAGAACAATTTAATGCAAATAAAGAGTACAAGGGCTGTGGGCTGCTTCTAAGTGCCTTAGAGAAATTGGAGAAAGAAAATAATGAACTAAGGGCAATACCTTTTCAACTCAAGGTCCAGGCAAGGAGCTGGAAAGTTTCTGTGACTGTCTTGATGGAAATCCTTATTTCTCATAGCTGCAGGGTCTGATATTTCTGAAAACCAAACCCAAAGGCTAATCTTATGGGTAGCTGGATAATACCAATTTGATTCAAGACCTCTTATGGTTAAAGTTAGGGCATTGATTGGAATTGACTTAGGCTCCTGAAAACTGAGATAGGAACATGTGGGCAGACTCTGATGAAATTGAGGCCTTGCAGCCCCTCAGTCTCCTTTCTGCCAAAGCCGACTTCCTCCCTTGTCCGAGGAGTTTAGTCCCTCCCTGCTTGAAGAACCTGTGATGACCTATTGTCTGGATAATGGATAAAGGCTGAGACTCCTCGAGACACACCCTCAATATCTTCCATTGTTCCTGTATCTACAGCCAGACACAGGGCAGGCCCCATGGGGACAAGTACAAAATAATGAGGTGTCTTACATGCCAACAGAATTGTAAGATCTTCCTAATTTATATTTATATGGCCAAAAGTTTATACAATTTAAAATTTTAAGTTTATGTAATTTAAAAAATTTAAAAATTTTATATAATTGCAAATTTTCATTCTTCCCTTCTCCCAAAAGACCTGCAGCCATCTACCAAGGTGATAAGGCATGAGGGAAGGGAAAATAACTAGACTTTTTGGGGATTTCTGGACACTGGCTCTGAAATGATACTAAGTCTTGGAAACCCAGTATGTTACGACACTATTTATCAAAGTAGGGGTTTATTAAGGCTGAATGACTAATGGTATTTTGGCTCAGGTCCATCTGACAGTGTATCTAGCTGGGCTCTGAACTCATCTAATGGTTATTTCCCAAGTTCTAGAATACCTAATTGAAAGAGACACACTCAACGAATAGCAGAATCACTACAAGTGTTATCTGATCTGTGGAATGAGGGCAAGTAGAAGACACGAGAACTGCCACTGTGTTCCAAAACAGTAGATCCAAAGTAGTACTGCATCCTAGAGGAACTGTAGAGATTCCAGCACAACTCCATCACCCCATCTATTTGGTCCGAGTCAAAGGTGGATGGCTCTAGAAGAATGACAAAAGATTTCTGTAAACTTAATCAGATGGTGAATAGAATTGCAGCTGCTGTTCCAAATGTGGTTTCATTGCTGGATTAAATCAACAAATCCCTTGATTTGGGACTTGAAATGGAAAATAATTTTGTTGCTCTATGTACATACTAGCAGAGACTACTGGAAGCATTTTTTTTCACCCAGAAGGGCCAGATGTATACCTTCATTGTTTCACTTTAAGGATCTATCAGTCCTCCCCACCTTATCCGTCCTATTCCACAGCAAACTGATCGCTTCTCCACAAGACATCACATGGATCCACTACCTTGATGGACCAACTACTTTAGACACCTTGGTAAGACATATATATGCTAAAGGGCAGGACATACATTCCAGAAAAATTTAGGGTCTTGCTCCTTCAAATAAGTTTTTTGGGTTTCCATGGTCTGGGACAAGTTGAGATATCTCTTGCTGGGTCAAGGTCAAACTGCTACATCTGGTCTCTCCTACCATTAAGAAAGAGTCACAATACCGGCCGTGTTGCACCGGATTTTGGAGGCAACATATGCCTTATTTGGCTGTGTTGTTATTAGCCTAGACCTATGTACTGAGTGATTTGAAAGGCTTCCAATTTTGAAAGGTGCCTAGAAAAAGAGAGCTGCCAAATTGGTGGTCCTGGTCCCCCAAATAGATGCTCTTTCACCAGGAGACAAGGGTTCTGTAAAATGGTAAGTTACAGCTGCTGTGTAACCAACTACCCAAAACGGAGGTGCTTTAAAACCAACTTTTATTATCATCTCTTAGAGTGCTGTGGGTTGAGTGGGCTTAGCTCTGTGTTTCTTGTTCAAGGTCTCTCATGTTCCTTGTCAGGTGTTGGCTGGACTGCAGTCATCTGATGGCTCAGCTGGGTATGATGTCTTCTATGGCTTCCTTGCTAACATGATGGAGCTTGGGATGGGGGTGTTGTCCTGAAATTGGTGAGGGCTGACAAGGCGTCTTTCTCTCATTTAGCTTCCTCACAGCATGGTGGTATGCAAGTAGCGGAACAGCTTACGTGATGGCTGCCTTCTCCCAGAATGAGTGTTCCAAGAAACCAAAACAGAAACTACAAAGCTGCTTCTGACAGAGCCTCAGTAGTCCTATGTAACATCATTTCTGCCACATTCTACTGGTTACAGTTGAGTCCAGATTTCAAGGTGAGGGGACGACACAGAGTCTGACTATTGGGAGGCACAGTTCATTGGAGGACCATCTCTGGAGACTAGCTGTCCCAGTTGCCTTGAAAACTTGCTGAATAGACAAATTTTTACCTTAATAACTATTCTCTTTACTAACAAATATTTATGAGCAACACACAGTGTGTGAGAGCCTTAAGGTAAGTAGAAGAAACAGAGAAAGCATTGTACTTATCCTCAAAGTTTGTACACTCTACCGTGAAATATTCATATTAACAGTGAGGCTTAGAGCAAGCTGGGAATCCCAGAAATGAGAATTAATGGACTGGTACTGATGGACAATGTGTGTATTACAGCTCTCTGGGGTGAAATAAATAAATTGATAATGGGCTTCTGTACATAGTTGTATCAACAATAAAATGATGGAATACTTTCCTAGCTGAAATTTTTTACAACCCAGTGATTCTTAATCTGTAACCGACTCATTCCTCATAAGACCTGCTTACCTCAAAAAATTATTTATGAGGATACATTGGAGTAAGTGTCAGAAGGACCTTGTAAACTATAAACAGGGATACAAATGTATGAGACAGCTTTTAACTTTTCAAAAAGAACGAGTGATAGATGTGAAATAAATACTTGTTGAATAAATGAATTAGAAGGTAAAACACATTCTTGAAACAAATTTAATACATGGTTAGCTGAACTGCTGCCCCTTTGCAAGTTATAATATTATTGCTTACTCAGCCTTAATATACTTGACAATTCTTGGAGTCTTGTGTCTTAATCCTTCATTTGTCCTACATTTATGGCTTGATGAGAATAAAAGCAGATGAAGGGGAAATACAAGAGAGACAGTGTCATGTCTTAGTGATTAATAACATCATTTACTTTTTTGTACATGCATCAGATCTTTATTTATTTAATAATTCCGGCAAAGTCCTGGGCTTCCTGGTGCTTATATTCTGGTGGATAGACAGATAAAAAATATGCCAACAAATATACAATATGATGTCTGCTCATGATGATTCTCATGCAAAGATGTGAGACAGGGTAACGAGAAAGAGGGATGGGTTGGGTGAGTACTGACTTATAGGATCGAAGGAAAGACCTCTCTGATGAGGTGGTGTTTGAGCAGTGATCTGAATGATGGGATGAAGAGAATCATTTGAAGCAAGAATATTCAAGTAAAAAAAACCCAGAGGTGGAAGCCTGCTTGGGCCATTCAAGGAACCATTCTGGGGGTTAAGAGTGACCACAGTAGAGTAAGAAAGGTGAAGGAAGATGGGAAATATTCAGTAAACTTAAGAGTCTTCTACCTGTCATGTTCTGTGTAATACTGAGGATATCAAGGTGAAAGAGACATAATTCTTGGTCTTGAGGAATTGAATATCCTAGAGGAAGCAGGAAATAAATATCTAAAAACATAAGAAGATGAATGTTATTCTGGAGGTATGTACAAATTTCAAAGGGATCCAGAGAGAGACCTTAATTTTGCCTGAAAGATCAAGGACAGCTTCAGCGGGATGTCAGGGGACCATGATGCGGAGGTGATGATGAGTTTGGAAACTCCAAACAAAGGAAAGGGTAGAGGGAAGGATGGAGACAAGAGAAGTATTCGCTCATGATATTTCCTAAATTTAGTATTTTGGTATTTCCGGGTCAACGTTGGTGAGAGATGTGTCAGGCAATGAGGTTGAATTGGTAGCTAAAGGCAAATGATATGTGGGCTTATGCCAGGCTAAGCCTAAAAAATTTTGAGTAAAATCACTAAATTTGCCTTCTATATAGGACTGTGAGACAAGAGAGTATCGTTAACTAAGACAAGAAATACAGAGGCAGAAGAGCTTGGAGTAGGGGACGTGAAAACATCATGAGTTTTAGGCTTGTACAGTTTATATTGCTCAAAGGTCATCTAACCAAAAGGATGCTGGAGGTACAGAGCAAAAGCAAGGTTAGAAGCATAGTCATTAGGACATAGGTATTTGTTGTAATCAAGGTGTGGACAAAGAATTAGACTAAGGTCGGAGCCAGAAAAACAGCAACATTTAAAGCAGGAAATAGAGACGAATTGCCTACAGGAATCACCACGGTATCACTGACCATACAGTGTTCTAATATTTTATTTACAAGCTTAATTTCCCAAGTGGACTGTGAAATTGAAGGAAATAATTATAGCTCATCTTTTTTGTGTGTATTTGTATTCCCAGCGACTATCCCAGTGCCTTGTACATGGGATACTTAATATATGTATATTCAAATGAATGGGTGAATAATTAATTAATGAAGGACTCTACAGCTTGACATTTCCGCTCAGTGCTTCCGTCTTTTAATGTGACATTTCGTAGCAATAGTTCTTTGTGTCTTTTTACTTTTATTACTTTTTTTTATGGTACAAGGAACACACATTTACTGAAGAAAAATTAGAAAAAGGAAAGCTAAAAAAAAAATCACCCTGAATTCCACTACTAAGAATAGCTATTGTTAACATTTCATGTCTATCCTTTTAGGCCACTGCTATCAATAGAAATACAATGTGAGCCACATACATAATTACAATTTTTTATTAGCCACAGTAGAAGAAACTATAAATAAATATATAAAATTAATTGTAAAACTAGATTTTATTTAACCCAATAAACCCAAAATATCATTTCAACTTTAGTCAATAAAAAGATACCAATGAGATTGTTTACATTCTTTCCTTCATACTAAGTCTTTGAAACTTGGTGTATATTTCACACTCACAGCACATCTCAGTTTGGACCAGTCAGAGTTCAAGAGTTCAAGACCCACCTGTACCTAGTGGCTATGTCTTGGACAACACAGTTCAAGACTCTTTTTGATGTATATATAGTGATATGGGTATACGTAAAATTGTGATTCTCCCTCCACAAAATGCAGGCCCTATGATACCTACAGTTTTGTAAGTTTTTATAATAGATGTTTAATTTTAGGACAGTTTTGGATTTACCGGAAAGTTGTGAGGATGGTACACATAGTTTCCATACACCACACACCCAGTGTCCCTTATTATTAACATCTGACAATGGTACAGTTGCCACAATTAATAAAACAATACATTATTGGTTTTACTACATTATTATTAATTAACATTCATAGTTTAGTAGACTTACTTTGATTTTACCTAATATCCTTTGTCTCCTGCAGAATCCCGCTAGGAGACCACATTACATTTAGTTATGTCTCCTTAGGCCCCTCTTGGCTATGACAATTTCTCAGATTTTCCTTATTTTTGAAGATCTGGACAACTTTGAGGAGTATTAGTTAGATATTTTGTAGAATGGCCCTCAATTGGGATTTTTTCTGGTAATTTCCTCATGATTAGACTGGGGTTTATGGGTTTTGAGGAGGAAGACCATGGAGGTAAATACCATTTCTCATCGTGTCATATCAAGGGGACATGCTACCAACATGACCTATCTCTGTTGATGTTGACCATGATCACTGGGCTAAGGCGGTATTTGTCAGGTTTTTCCACTCTAAAGGTGCTCTTTGTCACCTTTTCCATACTGTCCCTTTTGCAAGGAAGTCACTGTGTGAGGCACACACGTAAGGAGTGGGAAGTGTGGGGTGTCTACATATTTAGAATTCTTCTGCATGGGAGATTGGTCTGTTCTCCCTCATGTATTTATTCAATAATTCATATCAGTGACCCTTGGATACTCATTTTAAACTTTGGGTTATTATTCAATACTACTTGATATATTTTGTTGCTCCAATTGTTCCAGCTTTGACCACAGCGAGCTTTCTCAGTTGATTCCTATGTCCCTTTAACATAGCCCCATCATGGATGGTGGTGGTGCTTTTCTTTTTTTGAATGCTCTAAGATGCTTCAGCCTCATCTTGCCTCAGCCCTAGAGTCAGCCATTTCTCCAAGGAGTTCTGGTTCCTTTTATTGAAAAATGGAATTCGAAACCAAGATACGAACCACACCTGCGTGGCTCAGTCAGTTGAATATCTGACTCTTGATTTTGGCTCAGGTCATAATCTCAGTGTCGTGGGATCGAGCCCCCTGTCAGGCTCTGCGCTTCTGTGAGTCTGCTTTTCCCACTGCCCCTCCCCCTGCTCATGCTCTTTTCTCATAAATAAATAAATAAATAAACAAACAAACAAATAAATAAATAAATAAAATCTTTAAAAAAAAGAAGAAGAAACCAAGATACGAGATCTAGGCATGCTCAATGCTACTGTGCTATCCTCAGAAACATCAAGGTGTGAAATAGATTTTGAGAGATAGTGAGTTCAAAAGGTAGAAATGGAAGGAAACATATTGCAGGAGAGGCAAACAGCAGGAGCAGAATTTTGGACTTGGGAAAAGCACAGTGTCACAGGGAATCCAGAAGTTTTAAGCAAGCACGATTCTTTGGATGGATGCTATAGGGAGATTGATCTGGCAGCACTAAGCAAGGTGACCCAGAGCAGGAAGAGTCTGGAAAGGGAGGGAACAGCTAAATGTCGGGGGCAATAATAGGTACAGGTGTGAGATTAGTCCCTCCTCCTTGCTACCCGGGATCATGTGAGAGGAAAGAGTTGAACAACTGATCTAATATGAAAAGTTTGAAGAGTTGTAACCTTTCTCAACTACAGCACGCCAAAAGTTTAAATTTCAAATATTTTATTTGGTTAATTCATTTTACCCAATGTTGTCTTTATTGAGTTATCTTTTTTAATTAGGTCCCTTTTGATTGCAAGTGATGGAAAACCCAACTCAAAATAATTTATAAGAAAAGAGAAAATAATTATCTTGCATTTTTGGTGTCTTCCCTCTAGCCCTTTGTGCTTATGACTTGGGTGCACACTATTCCCTTCCTCCCGCCAGAACTTGAGTTTCTTGGCCTAAGGGCTTTCTCTTACTGCCCAGCCTGCTTGGCAGACTTAAGTGCTGGGGAATCAGCACTCGTATCCCCAGGAGTTATCTTCCACCCATGACACACGAGATTTGGGGTATCAATACCTTAGTTCCTTTGGCTCTCAAGTGGGACAAGTTGAAGCAAGTGTCTCACACTGGTTCTCAGAAATCCCTGGTAGGATGAAACTCTGGGTGCCCGCAGTGGCAGCTGGCTTGAGAACACACGTGCCCTTCACTGGCTGATTTCCCTTCCTGTCATTCTTCCCAGAGCCCCTGGGATCACCTCCCAACTAAACCACTTGCACTTGAATCCTTGTCTTCTTTGGGGGAATATAAGCTAAGGCAGATGGTGTGTACAACTGAAAAGTCCCAAGTAGATCTCTAATCACTGCAGGGTCTGGAGCCTCAAACAATGTTGTGGGAGCTCAGTTCACCCTCTCTTTTCAGGATCATGCTCTTCCTTTGTGGTGGGAAGGGGGCTGTTGGCAGCTCTAGGTTTCCAGCCTCGCCTCTTACCTCCCCAGCAGTAGTCCTAAGAATTTCACATTAAGTTTTGGGTTGGGGATTTGGGCCAGGTACCTATCCTTGAACAAATTGTTGTGGTCAGAGAGGTGAACTATGTTAATTGGCCAGGGAGCACAAGGGTGGGTTCTGCCTCATCTACACCCAGATATGGGGTAGGAGGAGGTGTGGCTTGGTTACCCAGGGAAAATCAAGGTGTTGTCACCAGAAAAGGGGGATGGATATTGGGCAGATGGAAAAGACAGATGAGTATCTCGGTCAGCTATGTCATCCTCAGGCACCAAGATTCCGAGATGACAATGCTTTTGAGGTGGGATCTTATAACCACAACTCTTTCTTTGATACGAGATGTGGGAAGATTGTTGCTAGAACATTCATCAGCTTCCTCTAGACCCACCAGTGCCACCCACCGTGTCTTCTGTCTACCCTTTTCCTGTCCTGCGGGTTGTTTTCTCCTAAGCTCCTGGAGCAGGTGGCTGTTTCATGCTGAGCGCAGGGGGTTTTTGTAAGGCTCTCCCTGTCACTCTTCTCACTGTGTAGTTTCTCCAACAGCACAGAAATAGACGTCTGTGTCTGAAGGCTGCAAGCCTGTGATGGTCAGCTTTAGGGATTTGCTTCCTTTCTGAAAGGACAGAGCATATCGTCCTTGCTTTTGGCTGCTGCTATCAGAAAACATGCTAATGATTTGAGTCATCTTTCCATTGGGAGGCTGGTGATACCAGTTCATCACATAGTAGTTATAGCTGAGTGTGAAGCTGCAGTCCAACGTCACAGACTGTCCCTCCTCTCCACGCACTGTACTCGGAGATTGACGGACCTTGTCCGCATATCTGGATCCTGTAGAAAAGAAGAAAAACAGGACTTAGCTGCTGCCATTGCTGCCAAGAAAGCTGTCACAAAGATTCAGGTTTTGACCCAGAAAACAAAGTGGGGAAAGGCACAGTCATGTTCTCTTCTAACTTCTTTCCCAAACCTCCTTCCTCGGACCCTGGCCGCAGGGTTGGTGCGCTCCTTACCAAGGTGGATGAAGGCCGCCAATGTGCATAACACAGCCAGCAGCCTGGACTGCATCCTCGGGGTCCTTCCCGCCTGAGCAATGGCTCTTATTCTGCCTGCCACCTGCCAGGCCCTTTGTAGTGTCACTGGAGCTGGGTGGCCTTGCGGTTTTGCTCTATAGAGCTGGAAGCCGGGGTTCTGCCCATGCAAGCTGAGTCACACTTCCTGCCGTCTGTGTTTGCCTCTCTTCCTCCAGGCCTCTCTTCTCTAACTGATCTGTAACATGTTGCATGCTGTTTATCATGAAAACTTGTCCAATGTAGACATAACCAAAAAGGAGAACGTAGACAATACAATCCAACCATAATCTCATCACCCAGAGATAAATACTGTTAACATTTCGCTGTATTTCTTTCAGTATTTTTAATGCAAATATGCGTACTTTCAGGGAATTGGGATCAAATTAAAGTATTTTTGTTTACCGTTATGTACATGAGCGTGTCACAGTCACTCACTGCATGTGAACATGTGCTGTTTACAGCTTCGCACTACTCTGTCGTATCAGCGTGCCTGAATTTGTTTAAGCACCACTGTTTGACAACGTTTTCTTTCCTCTTTGACTGGTTTAAATACGATTCAGTGGACACTGTAAATATAAGTCTTTGCCTTTCTGACAATTTGTATGTAGCTCTGTTGTTTTAAAGTTTTTAATTACGGGAAATGCAAACATCCACAGAAGAGAGAATAGTGTAATGAAACCACTCGTACTCATTGTCCAGGTTCTTCAATTACCAACTCATGGCCGATCGTGTTAGTTTTCACCCTCCTCATCCTACACACATCTGACGTCTCCCACTTCTGCTTAGTTTAAAGCAAATCCCAGACATCTTGGGGCTGTGTACTTTACTCAGGAGACACGTAATGTCAGATTGTCTTGTGTGTGTGTGTGTGTGTGTGTGTGTGTGTGTGTGTTGCTAGTGACTGTTCATAAACAATGACTAGATCTATTGTTTGATTAGGAGTTGGTTTGCAAAATGATGATATTCTAATGATATCATTTCTACTTCATTCATTAACTGAAGTATTTCTATAAAGATAAATTTTCCTTGTCAATTACTTGATTTTTCTTTGGGGTTAAGTGTGTGATTCTTTCCATTCATTTATTAGTTTTCAAGATAATGAGCTGGTGACCTTTAGGGTGGCCAGCCATTCCTGTTTGCCTGAGATGGAGGGGATTCCTCAGGACATGGGGTTTTTCAGTACTAACCCCGAAATAGTCCCAAGTAAATCCCAGGCAACCACGATAAATCTCCAAAAGTAATCGAGGAGGATTCTTTTATGAACTCATGGATTTAAACATACGTGGTGTGTTTCAATCTGTTGGATTCATGATCTTTTTGTTGTGGGAATTGTCCCATCTTTACCAGCAGAAATCCTTTCATGCTGGCTCCTGGTCTTTTTGATATGACCTCTGTGGTCCGTGATAGTTTTCCTAGTTTTCTGGGAGAAAGAGATATTCTAGGCTCATTTGTACACTTTCTCCCCCAGAAACGGAGTCAGCCATGTGTGATTAATGGTAAATGTGTTTTCTCTTTCCAGTTCTGATGTTTTTATTATTTTTCTGCACTCGTTAAGACATTTAGTGAAATGTAGAATAGAAAGAATAATATTGGAAATTGTTGTCTTTTTCAAATTTTTAAGGGAATGCTTTTAACATCTCACTTTGAAAACAAATTCAAAGATTCCCTTTGCCAGGTTAAGTAAGTTCCCTTTTCTTCCTAGTTTGTGGAAAGCCTTTAATTATAAATACTATGTTAAACTTGACCAAATCACTTTCCTGCATTTAGTGAGAGACTTTTATAGTTAATATCTTTATGTGCGGTATGTTGCACTGATATTAAACACTCCTCATACTCCTGAAATAAATCCTAATCGATCATGGTGCACTGGTAACACTTTTTAATATCCAATGCTGGTTTGGTAAGTAAGTTTTAGGAGTAGTCATTGCTTTTCATATGTAATATTGGTCTATAATTGTCATGTACAATCTATCTGTTTATTTTTGTCATTGTGGTTCTCTTGGTCTCATAAAATGTCTTCTTGTTTTTGTCTTTCTCAGTACTCAAGTATGGAAATTATTGGTCTTGGATTTGATGTAACTTGCCTGTGAAACCATATGTATGCATGGAGTTTTAAATTTCTTTAATTTACATATAAATTCAAGTTATCAATTTTTTCTTGTCCGTTTTGCTAGACTATAATTTTTAGAAAGTTTTACATTTTGTACAAGTTTTCAAATTTATTTGTATGAATTTACTCCTTGCATTGTCTTGTAATTATTTAAATGTTTACTATGTAGTTACGATCTTCCTTTACACATTTTTCTGTCTTGCTTTTTTCCTTGACAGATTTTATCAGAGAATTGTCCATTTTCTGATTCTTTTCAAAGAACCATTTAAAAATGACTCTTTCCTTCCCTTCTTTGTCTTTATTTCTTTAATTTCAGCTCTTATTATTACTATTTTTTCCCTCCTACTTTTGTCGTATGCTCTTATTCTCTTTTAAAACTTTCTGATTGAATGTTTAGCTCATTACATTCAGTCTTTTTGTTTTGATCTAGTTTTAAGGCTATAAAATTTTCTCTGTGTACTGCTTCGGTTCATCGCACAAGTTTTAAAATGTGGGCCTTTCACAATTGTTCAGTTGTAAATATTTTAACAATTCAATTATAATTTCTTTTTTGTTTCATAAATTATTCAGGAGCGCATTTCTTTTTATTTGAAGTTGGCTTTTTAGTAATAGTATCTGACTTTGTTCACCGTAGTAAAAGAACCTGATCGGTATGACATTGATTCTTTAATACTTATTGAGATTTGCTTTTTTTGTGGTCCATTATTCTGACTATTTCTTAAGGATAAATTTCTGGGTGTAGAATTGTTGAGTAAAATTATTTTATACGTATTAACAAATAACCTTTATAATGACTATACACACTGACATTTCTATAGCGTTTTCTGAGTTTTGTTTCATGACATCAGCATCTAATGCTTAAAAATATTATTTAACGATTGGTAGAGAAAAAAAATTATTTCCTTGTTGTTTTCATGTGCATCTTATCACTGAGGTTAGATTCTTGTCATTTTTGTATTTGTTATTATTTTAATTTGGAAATTATTTGTGCATATCCATTGCCGTTTTTTGTGTTTTTTTTTTAAAGATTTTATTTATTTATTTGACAGAGACAGCCAGCGAGAGAGGAAACACAAGCAGGGGGAGTGGGAGAGGAAGAAGCAGGCTCATAACAGAGGAGCCTGATGTGGGGCTCGATCCCACAACACCGGGATCACGCCCTGAGCCGAAGGCAGGCGCTTAACCGCTGCGCCACCCAGGTGCCCCTATTGCCGTTTTTTAAATTGGTATAATTTTTCTCTAATTTCTTTGTAATACTTTATTTTTTAAGGATATTAAAAAAAGATGTTTAAGGATGTTCAAAAAAGATCAATGTCCCAGAGTCCACTACTGATTCTTAACCAGATAGGTAGGTGGCTGCATGTTTATTACGACAGTTCCTGAGCTCCTTGAACTAACCGTGTACCCAGTTCCTCCCAACCCCACAACTCACCATTACTTTGATACATCTTTACATTTAAACCACAAAACCTCTGTGGCCTTTATCCAAGTCATTTCTGAGAAATATTTCAGAAGACCGTGAGATCTTGGCTGCTGCAGTTGTCATTCCAGAAGAGTCAAGGATGACATGAGTACCAACGGGCCCATGTGAAGGTTAGGGTGACCTGCTCAAGACAAAGGAACAACTTCTTCTGACCAAGTTATTCTTCTGAGGGGGGCTGTAATAAAGGATGAAACTGTTACGAAGTGAACCGTATCCAAAGAAATGATAATGAAATGGGGCAGGTTCTCACAATGAAGAGGTTTACAAGCCTGGGACTGGGTGTAAGACAGGCCTCAGGAAAATCGCACTTGTAGGAAAAGGAAAGTGTTGCTCACAGAGTTTCCCAAAGTTTAGGAGAATCTAAAAGTAATTTTGCCTTCAATGACCTCATTATTATTCAGGCTTCTAATTATCAGCCCTAGCCTTTTTTTGCCCTAAGTTCGGCCTCCGGCGCCTCACCGGTCCCCATAGTGTCCGCGTGTTCTCATAGTTCTGGGAATTGTGTTAGTGGACAGGACTGCCCCCTAGAGGCCAGACTGAGGAGCAGCCTCTTTAAAATGTCCTAGGCCAATGCTTCTCAAGACTGGCTGCACATTAGAATAAATTGAAGAGTTTTTTAAAAAGGGCTCAGCCCTGAGCCCTAGACCACTGGGACTGTGGGGACGCATTCCAGTATCACCATATTAAAGTCTACACTTGAGTGAAAAAACAAGACAACAATGCAAGCAACTGCTCTGGAATAAATGTAAACATACATGGAAGCAGAATTACTAATGGTAGGAGAGTAAATAAGAGATGTTGGGAGATGGAAAAAGGAGATATTTTATCTGAAGGTTTACCTTATCTCCAGTCGGGGGACCTAATCCATTTTATAAAATCGAACACTGACACTTGGAATTTGAATGTGACAGATTTTTGGTGTGTATTTGTGATGTTCCCAGGAAGGTGCTCGTTTTCATTTATAAGCTGATTAGCCAAATTGGCCTCCTAATTCTTAGAACTTACTTTTCACTCAGCTTTCCCTGAGTTCTGGGTGGCTGGAATAGGAGTCAACAACTCCGAGCTATCAACTAACCCTTCACCAAGGGCTTGGCCTCAGCGCCAAGACTAACATTTTGAGAGTTACACTTCAACACCAGCACTAATTTAAATGGCATCTTTTCAAACCATAGACTCACACGCACAAAAATTAGGATTAAAAGGCCTTTTGAGGCTCCCCAGCCTAACTTCCTTATTTTAATGACATGGAAAAAGCCATTAGAGCATTTTAGTTTTGGCAAACAAACAAATAAAGGTACCATACTTGAATATCTTCTTCTCTATCCTGATTTTCTGACCTTCTCATACTCTGAACAAATGAGATACAAAAACTCTGAAAAGCCTCAGCCTGCACTACCTGGGGATTCTTTCTATCTCTAGTTATAGCCATAGAATTTTCTTCCCACTGTCTCTCCCTAAAAGAAGCATAGCACTGCTAGCGGTCCTATGGAGTTTCTAAGTTGTTTCTGGGAGTTTCTATTTCTGGATGTAGACACATGGTGGATGCCAAATACTTGGGAATAGATGGAGGGAGGAGAGAAACAGTGCTTGAAATACCTCTCAGGTCTGACCCCTCATGGGCTTTAAGTTACGAACTGACTCTCTGCATGGTCCTGGCTTCCTGGCGTGCATCAGAGAGGGAAGCCAGGCCATGTTTTTCTAGATAAAGCTCTATCTGCCCTATATTCGGGGTTAACAGAAATCTGGGCTTCAAGGATATGACCATGAAGTCTTAGAAGGAAGTGAAGAACATGTTATTGGGAACTGGAGGAGGGGAATCCTGTTAGGTAGTGGTAGAAAACTTTGAAATCGCCTCCCACAGTTATGCAGAAGGCTGAATGTGGTTATAGAGCTGGGGAGACGTCGAAGCCAAGTATGGAGGTGCCACTGGGTTTCTTCTTGCTGCTTATAATGAGATGAAGAGAAGAGAGATCAATTGAGGAAAGAATTGTTAAACAAAAAGGAACCAGCACTGGACGAATCTGAAAATTCTCAATCTCTTCAAATGGAAAAAGAGGCTAAAATTAAGATAATGTGGCAAGAAGAAGACAACAGAGTATGACTAGATATATAAACTTTTGTTAAAACCTCGGAGAGATTGAAAGGCAAGAGTATTCAGTCACACAAGGAGCTCTTTCAAGAGGTTTGGTTGTGCTTTTGGACCAAACCATGGGACTTCGAGGAAGCTTAAGGGGATGGTCTTGCAGCTGTCTGAGGAGGAGCCACAGAGGGAGGTTATCTGGAAAGGATCCTGGGTGTGGCTTTTTTTCTAAAGGAGTAAACTTCGTTGGAATCCACAAGGAGACCCACGAAGTTTTTGAAAAAATTATTTCAGCAGAAACTCTACCAACTTGGATTGAGAGAGACAGAATACAAAATAAAAGGGGGCTGTCGGACCCTTAAGACTGGCAGGAAACAGGTTAATAAAACTACTCAACTGCAAACATGTGTTACCTTTCGTGAAAGAAGAGAGATGACTCTGAGGATGGAACTAAGAGCCAAGAGGGCACAGTTGAGAATTATTTCCAGGCTGCAAATCTAATCAAGGAACTCTTAACGTTTGTCCAGCTGGACTTCAGTCAGTCCTTTTTACCCTTCATTTCGTCCGTCCTCTTTTGGACCCAAATGTCTACAGCTATTATCTTATGCCTTCCTGGTCATGTCTGTTCTAACATTGTTATCCGGGTGTTGGGGAGCAAATCACTTGTTTCACAGCTTGACAGATGGAGAGGAATTGTGCCCTAGGAGCTGTACCTTACAGATCACACCCAGGACCTGCATTTGAACGCGGTATGGGATGAGACTCTTGAGATCTTTGGGTGTGTGTGTGAATGTATTTTGCAAGTAGGAGGGATAGGAATCTTTGGGGGTCAGATGGTGGACTGTGGTAGAGAGATAAATCCCTGTCTCCCAGCATCCATGCCCTGGACAATCCCCACTCCTGAGTATGGGAGGGACCTGTGACTAGCTTCTAACCAGCACCATATGCAAAGGTGATAGATCATCCCCCTGTTTTATGTTATATTAGAAAAGTTTCTGTCTCAGCCGACTAGGATGAAAGATTCTCCTTGCTGGTTTGATGATATAAGCAGCCATGTTGGAAAAGCCCAAAGGAACTGCAGGAGACTGCTAGGAACTCTGGGCAGCCACTAGGGAATAAGTGTGTGTGGGGGGACCTCCAGGTGACAGCTGGCAAAAAAGCTGGCTCCTCAGTCATGCAGTTGCAAAGAAATGAATTGTGCCCCAAACCTGAATGAGCATGGCTTTGGATTCTTCCATAGTCAAACCTTTAGATGAAAAATGCATCCCAGCCAAAACCTTGATTGCAGTCTTGTGATACGCTGTGCAGAGGACCAGCGAGGCTGTGCCTGGACTCCTGACCCATGGGATTGTGAGATAATAAATGTGTGCTGTTTTGGTTTGGGTGTGGTGTCATACCGATTTCCAAAAAAGTTGCATAAGAAAAACAAGGTTGCTAAACTTCAGATCATGTCACACCACATTTGTTGTTGTCCTCAGATCGAATTCCATCACCCCTCCTGGAAAAATTAGAGAAAATGCCCTGGGATTTTCAGATTTGCACTCTCAAGGTCCATATGGGTTTTGCTAAAAAAGTGGCAATGGCAGATGCAGATGATATGTTTTATGCTGGGGTGCTAACTCCAGGAACACGATAATGAGCTGCTGAGCTGAACGGAAATTTAGAAGCTGGCTGGACCTGAGAAGTTCAAGTCACTAACTAGATATCCACCCATACGTATTCTGATCTCTGGTCATTTAGCACAGCTCTCTAGAGTACCATTATAAAGAGAACACTGGTGGCCATGAAAATCAACTAATTGTGCTCTATTCTTCTGACAATACAATTTTCCTGGAAGATACAGTGCAAACGCATACCATCTTATCTCAGGGAGAGTGACATTAGAGGTGTGGTGGATTGGCACCAATCTGAGCTAACATTCCCTGTGGAGTAGTGTCATTCACTGGACCGTGTGATCGATGTGTTCATATGTCTCTGTTGGGTGGAAACTCCTTTCCCCTTGTTCTGTGTTTGCCAGCAGTAGAATGTTCATTAGTGTAAAAATTCTGACTTTTCTCCACCCCCTCACTCACTGCTTCCCGGGGAGGGAAAAGCATTTCCTGATTACCCTATGTAAATTGCACTCTTCAATCTCCTCTCAGCCTCCTGTTTATTGCTTTCATAACACTCATCCCAATTTGCATATATATTTGTTTATGTATCTGTTTATCCTATCTTTCCTGTTAGACAATATGGGACCTGTTGTCGGGTATATTTTTCCTCTAGCATTATATCTTTGCAATCTAACACAGTGCCTGCGACCTGTCCACTGATAAATGCAATCTAAAGCAGCACGATTGTTCTGAGGTTTTAGAGTGGGCAAGGATGAGGGACATAATCTTCAGATAGGTATGCACCAGGGGTTCAGTACTAAAAAATGGGGAGTAGAGAGTCCTTGAGGCAAATGGAGTGGTCTGAGTGTGAAAGTGGGAACACACTGTGTTTTCAGGGAAAGCCTATTCTCAGGAGGGATCCTGGGACAGTTCGGAGGAGAGAGACCGTCTGGAAGACTGGTCTGGCTGCACCAGCAGAACCTCAGGGTTCCGGGTGCGTGAGGGGCCTGGGGGACCGCAGGAAAGCCAGCAGAGGGGAACAGCTGTCTTAACTGCTTGTCCCAGCCCACTCTCCTTCCTGCGTGATAGGGGAGAGGTAGGGACGAAGTCAGAAATATTCCATTTGAGACATCCAACCAA
>NW_024426575.1:79892-81408 GCF_017311325.1 Ursus maritimus
TAAACCCCTTTTAGAGGTCCTCCCGCACTGGCTTTCAGAAGGATGACTAGAGACAATAGAAATATATCCATTGGTACTGTAAATGGTACCCCATTTTTATTTAGCAAGTGTCTTGATTGAAAAGTATCTTCTTGTTGGCTGAATTATTTCCCTATTATCTCATAGGTGTTGTATTTCATCCCCAAAACATGAGAGCTCAGCACAGTCCAGAACCTTGTTCTACCACCCCATTTCTTCTCTTCTTTTAGAAACACATAGATAACCATTAAGAGTGCTTAGAAAATGAGTCTTGAATGTGGGGTTTTCTGCTACATTACAAATGGAAATCAGAGGGAAAGCAGGCAGGGCATAGACCTTTCTCATTCCTCTCCTCCCACTCTTCACACTCAACTAATAAATGCATTTCTTTTTTCCCTAAGAGAATAGAAGCAACCAGAGTGCACCTTCTTCACCTGCTCACTCCAAGTCTGCTGACCCCACTGCAGGTGAAGCTGTGGTCTCTGCCTTGCCTTCTGTTTAATGGATGAATCCTCCCTGCTCACTGTAAGGCCGACTCCTCCATTTACGTGCTGGCCCCTGTCACCTTTGCCAACTCAAGGACTTTGTAATGTTAGGTTCTCCCTCTGCATTATCAATTTCTCCCTGATGGATCATTCCAGTCGGTATATATAAATATTCAATCCTGCCACTGATGTTGTCTCATAACCCCCCTAAAATGTCTTCTGCTTGGCAGATTTTAATGCGGTATCATGGGGAAGGTAAAAAAAAGAAAGTGGGTGTTCTTATATTTTCTCACCTATTTCTCTGTTATGTCCCTCTTCTCCCTCTCTCAGGACTCTTTAAAAATATTTATAGTATGTTGTTTTATTCTGACTTCAAAGGAATGCATATTCATTCTATATATTGGGAAAACACAGGAAAAAATATGAAGAAAATAAAACTCACCTTCTAAATCAAACATGCAGAGATAAGCTTCGGTGACTTGTGTATTAGCTTTATATATGTGCATTTACAGAATTGTAACAATGGGGCATATTCACTTGTATTTATTGTATTTTTTTTCTTAACAGCTAGAGTATTTTCAGATTATTAATATGGCTTTAATGGCTGCATTTGGAGAGAAATTGCCATGATTTATTTAACCATTCCACAACTGGTAGATATTTATATTTTTCCAATTTTTGACATAATAAAAAGTATACAATGAAATACTTCTGTATAATTATTGATGCACATTTAGATTAATTCCTATGAATTAAATTTGCAGGAGTAGAATTAATGAGACAAGCACATAAATGAACTCTCTCTTTCTCTCTCTCTGTCCCTCGCAGCAAAGCTCAGAATCCAAAGTACATGGTCTTTCCACCGCTGGACCTCTGTGTCTTCAATCAGAAGACTTCAGGTTTGGGGCGCCTGGGTGGCTCAGTCGTTAAGCGTCTGCCTTTGGCTCAGGGCTTGATTCCGGAGTTCCGGGATCGAGTCCCACATCGGGCTCCTCCGCTGGGAGCCTGCTTCT
>NW_024426575.1:81429-92049 GCF_017311325.1 Ursus maritimus
TGTGTTCCCTCTCTCGCTGGCTGTCTCTCTGTCACATAAATAAATAAAATCTTAAAAAAAAAAAAAGAAGAAGACTTCAGGTTTTCCAAAGCACTCCTTAGCCCTTCACTTCAACGTTGGTTACTATAATTTTTCTTAAAAATCTAAATCCCTAAATTACAAAAATGATTCACGCTGGCTGTTACCATCATATAATACAGAGATGGGTGGGAGAAAAAGTCAGCCTCTCCATCCTCCTCCTCTCCCGCCAAGCCCACCCTCCTGAGGCAAGCAGGGGTGCATGGCCACACGTGCCTTACTGTATAGGCTTTTAAGTGTATAGGTTTTCTTTTGTTTTGCTCTTGCAGAAAATGGATTTTTACTATAAGCACTATTGGTCGGCTTTTCTTCTCCAATAAATATATCATAAACATCCTCCCAGGCCAATGCATATCATTATAACATATTCTTTCTAATGGCGACTTTATAATCATGATATTCTAGATTTAGTTGCTATTTCTGGGTCAGGAATGTAAGTGGAACTCAACGGGATATTTCTTTTAGTCTTAGCTGGACTCCCTCGTACATCTGAAGTCCACTGTGATCGGCTACAGCTCAATTTGCTGATCTTGGCTGGGCTCTCCCATGTGTCCAGGGCCTCAGTGGCAACTGGGCTGACATGGCTGTGGTCCACATGGTCTCATCCTCTAAGAGGTTAGCCTGGCCTTACTCACATAGCAAAAGCAGAGGTCTCAAGAGAGCAGGCAGGATAGTCTCATGCACGCAAGGTCTCATAAGGTGTAGGCTCAGAACTTGTACACCGTCACTTCTGCCACATTCTGTTGGCCAAAGCAAATCCTAAGTCCAGTCCAGAGTTAAGAGATGGAGAGATAGCATCGACCTCTTCAAGGAAGAGCAGCCAAGTTGCAAAGAGCATGGATTCAGGGAGGCACATGCCATTGTGTCCTTTTCTGCCATCCATCACACATGCGCGTTCCATTGTTTAGCCCGCCAGTCTACTACCGATGAGCATTCAGGTCACCGATATTAACCTTCTTAAGGATTTTGGTAAATATTAGCATCTAAGTGTATGACAGTGTGTCTTACCACCCCCTCATTATTCTAGGAAGGACCCGTTCCCTCCAACCCCCATCAATTTGTAGTAAAAATATGCTACATCTCATTATTTGATTTTGTATTTTGTTAATTGTCTGTGGGGTTGAATTTATTTTCAAAATCTTATTAATCACTTTTATTGTTTCTTTAGCGAATTGACTTTTTCATGGCTTTCGTCCACGTTTCTATTGAGGTGTGAAATTTTCATATTTGTTCATAAATGTTTTTTATTTTTTACGACATAAACCTATCTGTTTTAAAAGGACAAGGACTCAGATTATTCAGCAGGCCAATTTTATCTGTCACCAGTTTTAGGGTAACCAGAAACTGAGTCCTTCTTAGTGCCCTGGCTCTTTGAGCAGAATTATGCTCAGGTTATGCTGAGAACGAATTCCAGCAGAACTCTGCCATACCCGTTCTTCTCCAAGAAGTCTTTCCTTTAGTTTTCACGAATAACATTCCATTTTCTTCTTCATCTTCTTTTTTAACAAGTATAAGCCTATAAATTTTTTTAAAAAACAATAAAGAAGTTTAAAAATGCCAAGGAGCAGAGCCAAGATACTTCATCTCTTCATGACATTTGAGGGAAGTAGATTCAATTCAATTAATTTATCAAGAACTGTCTATAAGCAGGGCGGCTGGGTGGCGCAGTCGTTAAGTGTCTGCCTTCGGCTCAGGGCGTGATCCCGGAGTTATGGGATTGAACCCCATGTCAGGCTTTCCCGCTGGGAGCCTGTTTCTCCCTCTCCCACTCCCCCTGCTTGTGTTCCCTCTCTCGCTGGCTGTCTCTCTCTGTCAAATAAATAAATAAAATCTTTAAAAAAAAAAGAATTGTCTATAAGCAAGACACAGTGCTTGACGCTGCTGGTGTCGAAATATGAATCAGACAAAGTTACTGCTGTGGGAAATTCGGAGCCTAGTATACAGCTCATATGTTACTGAGGAGCTGTTAAGACTCAGAATCCACAAGTATACCACGCATTACCTGTGGACTGAGTAAACTTCGACAACAGCACTGTCATTCATTAGCAGCATTCGTGAGTAGCTACCCTTTACTGAGTGCTTTCACTGTGTCAGGCACGGTGATGAGTTCATTTTCATTTTATTTTTATTTACTTTATTTTTTTAAAAAAGATTATTTATTTATTTGAGAGAGAGCGAGCATGAGCAGGGTGAGGGGAAGAGGGAGAAGCACCCTCCCCACTGAGCAGGGACCCTGATATGGGGCTTGATCCCAGGACTCCGGGATCATGACCTGAGCCAAAAGCAGACACTTAACTGACTGAGCCACCCAGGTGCCCCCATTTATTTTTTTTAAAGACTTATTTATTTGTTTGAGAGAGAGAGAAAGAGAGAAAGAGAGAGTAGGGGCAGAGGGAGAGAATCTCAAGCAGGCTCCACGCTCAGTGGGGCTCGATCCCACAACCTATGAGATCATGACCTGAGCCAAAAGCAGACACTTAACTGACTGAGCCACCCAGGTGCTCTGAGAAGTTTGTTTTATACGTATTTTTCCTTCTAGGTTAAAAATTCACATGGATGTATTGTGGTTAGTGAAAAACAAACACATTTATTTAAAAGTATTACTGTATTCATAATACTATTTTTTAATCAGTGGATATTGAAAATTCATTACTATCTGCAAAAAATTTGGATGTAAAAAGGAGGTCTCAATGTTTACAAAGGTGGAGGGGCACCCAGCAATAAATGGAGCTTGGGACAGAACCTCTCTCACTGAGGATTGACATAAGAATAAAAGTGTGATTGACGGAGGGTAAGTTTCAGGAATTCAGATACCGACACATCAAGCTTATTCTCCGTTTCCAGCCCGGAACTTGAACCTATCATATAGTCTTCATTTTTGTACCCAGTGTTAGTTCCCAGTCCTGGTAGGAGGAGCAGATTTCCCACTGGGGGACCATGGGCCTTTTCTGGAGGCTGCTTTGGGGTATCTGGTGGCTCACTCAGTTTGTGTGGGCTCTTCTGGACATTTAGTGAGGGTTGGGTAGGAGTTAAGAGCCAAGCCAAAAGTGAGTATGAGAGGAAGGAGCACATCTGGGTATCTGCTAATCACCTTGTTCCAGCGGGAAAAAAGTCCTGGTCATCCTCGTTGGCCCTCCTTCCTTTCTTCCTTGCCCTTTGCTCACCCAGGCCTGGGACTCTAGGCCACAGGAAACCACTCAAGCCGTCGTGGGCCTAAGTACTCCTGATGCCTTAGTTCTCAGCCACATCCTCCACGTCTCCTCATCCTGGTGGAGTCGGAGAGTTTAGGAAAAGGACACATTACATTGTTCCACACAGTGGAAGGCAAGAAGGGAACAGCGTTGACTTTTCTTCCCCATCACCATCACGCTTTCAGAGTACCGTAAGAGTTCCTTGCGGAAGGCACTGATAGATATGACTTTTGGAAAGTGTTCTTCATGCAACTATTGAACATGAACAAGGATATTTTTTCCTTCCCTTATGGGTTTTCAAGTGCATTTGAAGTTGAGAAAACACTGAATACATCCGAAAGCAAGTTGAACGCTGTCAGACAGAAGATACTGTTGTCATCTCAAAAAAAGAAATTGCAATGTGATTTGAAGTAAATCTGTTAGAATCATCTTATTTATTTTTTTTAAAGATTTTATTTATTTATTTTGACAGAGAGACAGCCAGCGAGAGAGGGAACACAAGCAGGGGGAGTGGGAGAGGAAGAAGCAGGCTCCCAGCGGAGCAGGGAGCCCGATCCGGGGCTTGATCCTAGGACTCTGGGATCATGCCCTGAGCCGAAGGCAGACGCTCAACGACTGCGCTACCCAGGCACCCCAGAATCATCTTTTTTTTTTTTTTAATTTATTTTTACAGTGAGAAATGCCTTTAGCTATGTTACAAAATTTTGGTGAGTCTGCTCAGTCCTTCTACGTTGATTGAATAAATTTGACCTAAATCAGCAATGCTACATTTAGTGTTTGCTGATCACTTGGCCAGTGAGTCGGGACAGCCTCCCACGGTAAACGGAGTTTACAATTACAATAATCAGTGTTTCCTAACATCTCATGAGTAAGGTCTCTGTAACAAACATTCCTAGTTAAGAGTTCTTGGAAACATTAGGATGACATTTTCAATATTAGAGGAAAAGCTCTTTGTTCTTTATAGGAAAGTTCTTTGCTCTTCTCGGTGAACAGATAAGCAAAACCCTTTGTTATCAATATAAAGTACAAAGCACGGATTTCACTTACATTTTATAGTCACTGGTATATAACTATACATTAACTGCTTCTCTTATCTACCTATATGCAAGTAATAATTAGCATTCATTGAACACTTATTATGTGCCAGGTTCTACGAACCCTATGAGGTACGTATTATTTACTATACCAATTCTTCCAAAAGATGGAAGCAAGAAGTGGAAAAATTTGTTCAAGGTCAGAACTAAAATATGAAAGATATGAATGCAGATAGTCTGTACCTAGAGCCTGTGCTTTTTACCTCTCTCCTATACTATAAATTTGTTCCACTAAACAAAAGCTTATTGTTAACCCAGAGATTTTTGGTCTCAAAAGTCTTGGTGTTGATAATTTCTTGACATTTCTGTCAAATTTCTTTCTTTCTTTCTTTCTTTCTTTCTTTCTTTCTTTCTTTCAGTATTTAGTTTTAACTTGACTTTTAAACGGGGTCAAATCAAGGATGTTTTGGGCTCATAAAAATTCATTTCCACAAAGAGCTGCTGGAAGAAAATATTTACATCTGTTCACTGAGACATTATTTCAAAATTTCCAGAATATGTGCAGGCTGGGTCTTTTCAACCCTTCACTAAAACATAACTCAGTGTGATGAGATCAACAAGGAGCTTACATTTTAGTAGGTGACAACAGGGAATGAAAAAAGACGCCATTTTCCTATTAAGCCGTTCTGTACTTGGGCTTGGTGACACCTGCTGATTGATGATCTCCT
Source organism: Ursus maritimus (assembly GCF_017311325.1). Lineage (NCBI taxonomy): Eukaryota > Metazoa > Chordata > Mammalia > Carnivora > Ursidae > Ursus > Ursus maritimus. The sequence continues at coordinate 86,461 of NW_024426575.1, forward strand.
GCTGGCGTGGCCTATTCAGCAAAAGGACAGACACAGATGTGTACAAACAACGCGGGGAATGGGGGCGTCCAATCTCTTTTTGAAATAATGCAGTTTTGGGGTTAGATTTATGATGTTTTTAATTGGCCACGGTGGCTCCTAGGAGGTTTCTAAGAAGGTGGAGAAGGAGTGTTTGCTAGGCCTTGAAAGTCAATTGTTCAGAAATTTCAAAACATATGCCGGTCAATGGGTTTGCTGTCAAAACAGAGAAGATGGATAGAGAGGAGGACATTTCTTTAGAAAGCAGCATGCAGTCCTAGCCTTTGAGTGCCCTTAAGGGAGACCAATTTGCAAGGCTGGTATTTACTCTTTCAATTGGCTTAGTTGTGGCATTTACATAGTAATGTTTTCAGTTTAACTTGGGAATGTTATTTTAAGTCCTATACATGCTGCATATAAAAGTGTCCAAATGAATTATCTTATGTGTTTACTGTTTTTCAATGTTTGTTTATGTGCCTCTTTGAAAGGACTGCTTGCCAATCACCCCCTTCATTCTTTTCACTGTCAGCAGGGTCCCCTAACAGGGAATATGTCTTTCCCCCGCGCCTCTAGTAACAAATCCTCATATTTCAGGGTGATACCAAATTCCATACTAACCCAAACTATTTCCTTTAGTAAGTATTCAGGATACTAGTTTTTTAGCTGTAGTGTTTTGGTTTCCTGGTCTTAGAAAGAGCACATAACTTTTGGTAGGCCTGGGAGCGGGCGGGTGTGGGGGGGATGTAATACACTTGAAAGCCATTTGTTATTTCTGTAGGAGCAGAGAAGATACTGAATATGGCTGATTTGATCAATAGAGATGTCGTGGCTAAACATTTTGCCATTGACCCAGATATACAAAACAAGACAGATTTCTTTTCTATAACAACTGAATTTCTAATTCCAGCAACCATTTGCCCGGTATCTGAAAACCTACGTTAAGCAAATAGAAGGTTTTCACAATTAAATCCTAATTTTTGAAATCTGGTCAGGATTTTCTCCACTGGTTCGAGTTGCCCCCAGCTCCCACCTTCTTGGAATGACATAAGTTCTGGAGGGTATAAATGATCCTGGCATTGCTTGAGGGCACCCTGCCCCCACTGGCACGTGGGTGCAGTGCATTGGGTCATCCGTCCAGGTGTCTGAGTCCCTGTAGGTTTCTGGTTGTTGATCCACATGTTCCATGTCCTTTTTATCATAAAATTGAGGCCACTCCAGATTCACTGAGGCTCTCTGAGTTATTTTCCATGCTTTTTGTGTACGTGTGAAAATTCATGTGCCGTAACATGAGTCTACCAGAAGCAGGCTGTCTTGGGTTCTCTGAGCCCTTTGGCACTACTGCACAGCCATCTCTGGAAACTTATAAGGATATTGTCACCAAGGCGTTCTGATAGGAATTGGTTGTAAGTCTTCTACTCTCAGATTCCTACAAACTTCCTTGGGGCTCCATGACTGCCCCTTCTACCCCATTGGCGGGAGATGGGTAAGGAGGTAGGGCACAGAGATTGTCACCAATGTCTTACTTCTTGCTTTTGTCTCCATCACCCTTAGCAATTTCCACAGATCAGAAAGTTTGCATTAAATCTAAAGCTGCATTTAATTGATCTTTGTATCAATCTAGATTCTCAGAGATCGTTCTAAGGCATAGATTTTTTTTTAACTCAAAATACATAACCTTAACTCAAACCCCTTTCTTTCATTATACTGTTTCTAGAGAAAGTTTCCAAATTTTATTTTGAAGTTTGAAAGCAAAGAATTTACTTATTCTTTTTTCTTTTGTGCTCATCGTGTTCTCCCTCCTCCAGTACGAGAAGTCAGGACTTCCTGCCTAACACGAAAGGGATCAAAGGGCAAAAGGGGGTTATCAGAAATAAAATACGCATCTGCTCATATACAAATCTTACTTTGTCACAAGACAATTAGGATTGGAATTAAGATAACCAGTTTATTAACACCTTTCTATAAGATCAGAGAAAATATAAGTGATTACCTACTGAGAAACCATATGGGGGCACTGGTAAGAGCATGAATTAAGGAGTCAGATGGTTTGGAATCAAATCCTGGGAGGATGTAACCTAGGGCAAGTTATTTAGCCTCCTTCTACCTCCCTTTCTACAAACTGGGCTAATAACTTGGGTCGTTCAGAGAATTAAATTAGTTAATATACGTAGAAAATTCAGAACAGAAACTTTCAATAGTAAGCACTTAACAAATACTAATTATTATTATTAGACGTTGCCAACACATGTGTTGAGAACATTTAAAAGTGATTACCTCATATATACATGTTCCAAACAACACGCACAGACATTTACTTCCCTTTCCAGCTGCTTTGCCCATACTGTCAACTTAACTTTTTTTCCCTCTCTGTTGTTATTACTGATTGGTTGCTTAAGAATCAGAGAGATACACCCTATTTTACCCACATGGAATTGCTCCATGCAAAACGTAGCCACTCAGAGTTGGTCACACAGTGAGGTTGAGGGCATAGACCTCTGGACTGACAAGTCTACCCAGAACTTGTGACCCCAATTGCAAGGAGTTAGGAGTCAACTATAAAGCTAAAGGAAAGCATCTACACAAGTCCGTCCTTACTTCTGACAACTACAAATTTAGGAGTTTCCAAAAACTGTCTTAGGTTCCAGAATTCACTAGAAAAACTCACAGGATTCTTTGAAATGTATTATACTCATGGTTACTTTTATTACCAGAAAAGAATATGTTGAAACATCCAAGGTAAAAGATGCATGGGAAAGTCTGGAAGAGTTCCAAATTCGAAGTTTCAGCTGTCCTCAGAGGCAGGTTACCCTCTCAACATCAATATGTGATAAATATTCACAGAGTATTGCCAACTCAGGAGGCTTACCTGAGCTTTGGTGTCCCAAATTTTTATTGGAATGTCATTATGTAGGGATGATTGATTGATTGCCTACGTGGTTAAACTCAGTCTCAGGATTAATGGATATTGTGTAACCCAAAGCCTCCACCATAAATGATACACTCGGTCTTTTTGGTGCACGGTCAACCCCTTACCCTGAGACTGTTGGGTGCCACCAGTCCCATGCTGAGTCGTCCTGTTAGCAGAAACTAACAGGTGTGATCCAAGAGGCCCACCATCTATGACAGATACTCCTATGATTCGTTAAATTCCAAGAATTTATAAGTTATGTCCCAAAAGCTGGGACGAACTCCCGTCTTCAGGCAAAGCATACTTACTGCACTTACTTCCCACACTTAGTGGAACAGTAAGCAAATCTCATTGCCAGTGATCCAAGTTTTCCCACCGTCTCTCAGGGTCTGGCCCATTTGGGTCTCTCATCTGAGCCTGGTTCAAGTTTGGAGATGGGCCGTCAATTGTTACTGTGTCCACTCTCCATACAAACATACTCTCTATGGTTTTCCATGTTGACATTTACTTGTGGGTGAATTCTCCTTAAAGTCTTTATTTTTTATCTTCACTCATATTGAACTACAATCTCACTCCCAGAAGCACTGTTTTGTGTGCTTCCAAGCCTCTTTGGGCATTTGAGTATCTGAGTTAATGGATGTGTCCCTGCGAGCATCTGTAGTACGCAACAGTCCAGGGCAGAATAAGATAGATGCCTGGTGGCTCAGATTCATTCATTCATCAGCCATCCCATTCTTTCGTGGCAGGCACTATTCTGAACATGGGCCATTCACGGAACTGAGAGGTTAACGGGAAAGACAGATATTTATTACACAGATAATCACACAGAAATACATAGAAATTGTGATAAGGCCTATAAAGTCAAATCTGTGTTACTATTTCATAGAAATTACAGGGTTCTTTGAAACAAAACAGAGGGACAAATTTAGATTGGGGGCAGGAAAGTGCTCATCGGGGAAGTGACATTTAATTCAAGATTTAAAGAATGGGTACAGAGGGAGTTAAGATGGTGGAGGAGTAGGGGACCCCTTTTTCAGCCGGTCCCCTGAGTCGAGCTGGATAGGTACCAGACCAGCCTAAATAACCACGGAATCAGCCTAAGATGCAGGAAGATATATCTGGATCTCTACAAATGAATATCTCCAGCGCTGAGTATTGAGGCACGAAGAGGGGAGCCGTGAAACCGCGCACAGATATCGGAAGATAAACGGAAGGGGGAGGGAGCCGTCGCATTCGGGCGCCGGGGAGCGGCAGCCACCTGCACGGGGGAGCGGGGGACTCATGGAAGGCACCCGCGAGAGAGCGGACTGAGACCGGTGAGCCGGGAGCGCGCGCCACCAGGCATCTCGCGGAACACCGGAATCCCGGTGTGCTCACGGGATCCAGACTGAGACCGGGAGCTCCTGGAGCGCGCAGGGTGGCTGGTGGGCCACCTGCACAGGGGAGTGGGCGGACTCGCGGTTGGCACCCTCGAAACAGCAGACTGAGACCTTGAACTGGGTGCGCGCGCCACCAGACTTCTCACAGAACTCGGGAATCCCGGTGTGCTCACTGGGCATAGACTGAGACCGGGAGATCCGGGAGCGCATGGGGCGGCTGGCGGCTTAGAAACACAAAGGACAGAGATGCTCCGGCCCTTGAAGTGAGGGCAGGAACGCTGGGGGTGGGGCGCACATCCCGGGACGCTGCAGGGTTGAGCAGCACCAACAGTAACAGAGTTAAAGTGGCCAGAGCATTAGTAGAGAATGGGCCGCAATCCCTCTGTTCGGTGTCGGAGGCTGAAATTCGGCCGCTGCTACTCTGACTCTCAGAAGAGGCACAGAAGACCGCCAGGGAAAGCCGCCAGAGAACAAAAGCCTGGAAATACCGGCTCAGAGAGTGCCCATCCCCATCCCCCCTCACAGGGGACACGGAGACTCTACCCAAACAGGGTTGCCTGAGTATTGGTGCGGCAGGCCCCTCCCCCAGAACACAGAAGGCAGGCTGAAAAATCAAGAAGCCCACAACCCGGGGCGCCTGGGTGGCGCAGTCATTGAGCACCTGTCTCCGGCTTAGGGCGTGATCCCGGCGTTCCGGAAAGGAGTCCCTCATCGGGCTCCTCCTCTGGGAGCCTGCTTCTTCCTCTCCCACTCCCCTGCTTCTGTTCCTGTTCTTGCTGACTGACTGTCTTTCTCTCTCAGATAAATAAATAAAATCTTTAAAGAAGAAGCCCACATCCCTAAGATCCCTATAAAACAAGGGGCACAGCCTGGGACCCAGTCAATAATTTGGGCTCTGGACAACCCCGCAACCTCTTCACATCAGAATGACAAGAAGGAGAAGCCCCCCCCCCCAGCAAACAAAAGACAGTGAGTCTGTGACCTCTGCCACAGAAATAATGGATATGGATGTAACCAAATTATCAGAAATGGAAGTCAGAGTAACGATGCTCAAAATGATGAGTAGAATTGAAAAAAGTATTAACGAAAAGGTTACTGAGAATATACAATCCCTAAGGACAGAAATGAGAGCGAATCTGACAGAAATTAAAAATTCTATGAGCCAAATGCAGGCAAAACTAGAGGCTCTGACGGCCAGGGTCACAGAAGCAGAGGAACGGGTTAGTGAATTGGAGGATGGGTTAATAGAGGAAAAAACGAAAATAGAAGCTGGTCTTAAAAAAA
>NW_024426575.1:94218-134097 GCF_017311325.1 Ursus maritimus
CACCTGCACAGGGGAGTGGGCGGACTCGCGGTTGGCACCCTCGAAACAGCAGACTGAGACCTTGAACTGGGTGCGCGCGCCACCAGACTTCTCACAGAACTCGGGAATCCCGGTGTGCTCACTGGGCATAGACTGAGACCGGGAGATCCGGGAGCGCATGGGGCGGCTGGCGGCTTAGAAACACAAAGGACAGAGATGCTCCGGCCCTTGAAGTGAGGGCAGGAACGCTGGGGGTGGGGCGCACATCCCGGGACGCTGCAGGGTTGAGCAGCACCAACAGTAACAGAGTTAAAGTGGCCAGAGCATTAGTAGAGAATGGGCCGCAATCCCTCTGTTCGGTGTCGGAGGCTGAAATTCGGCCGCTGCTACTCTGACTCTCAGAAGAGGCACAGAAGACCGCCAGGGAAAGCCGCCAGAGAACAAAAGCCTGGAAATACCGGCTCAGAGAGTGCCCATCCCCATCCCCCCTCACAGGGGACACGGAGACTCTACCCAAACAGGGTTGCCTGAGTATTGGTGCGGCAGGCCCCTCCCCCAGAACACAGAAGGCAGGCTGAAAAATCAAGAAGCCCACAACCCGGGGCGCCTGGGTGGCGCAGTCATTGAGCACCTGTCTCCGGCTTAGGGCGTGATCCCGGCGTTCCGGAAAGGAGTCCCTCATCGGGCTCCTCCTCTGGGAGCCTGCTTCTTCCTCTCCCACTCCCCTGCTTCTGTTCCTGTTCTTGCTGACTGACTGTCTTTCTCTCTCAGATAAATAAATAAAATCTTTAAAGAAGAAGCCCACATCCCTAAGATCCCTATAAAACAAGGGGCACAGCCTGGGACCCAGTCAATAATTTGGGCTCTGGACAACCCCGCAACCTCTTCACATCAGAATGACAAGAAGGAGAAGCCCCCCCCCCCAGCAAACAAAAGACAGTGAGTCTGTGACCTCTGCCACAGAAATAATGGATATGGATGTAACCAAATTATCAGAAATGGAAGTCAGAGTAACGATGCTCAAAATGATGAGTAGAATTGAAAAAAGTATTAACGAAAAGGTTACTGAGAATATACAATCCCTAAGGACAGAAATGAGAGCGAATCTGACAGAAATTAAAAATTCTATGAGCCAAATGCAGGCAAAACTAGAGCTCTGACGGCCAGAGGTCACAGAAGCAGAGGAACGGGTTAGTGAATTGGAGGATGGGTTAATAGAGAAAAAACGAATAGAAGCTGGTCTTAAAAATCCACGCCCACGATGTAGGTTACGGGAGATACTGACTCAATGAAACGATCAATGTCAGAATCATCGCAATCCCTGAGGGGAGTGAGAGGAGGTCTACAGAGGAATCTGTTGAACAAATTGTAGCTGAAAACTTCCCTAATCTAGTAGGGAAACAAACATTCGTGTCCACGAGGAGGAGGACCCCTCCCAAGCTAACCACGGAAACAAACCTACGCTCACGTCACATCGTGAAAGTCGCAAATATTAGATCAAGGATACAGTATTGAAAGTGGCCAGGGCAAAAGAAATTTCTCACGTACCAAGGCAAAGGTATCAAATTATGTCGAACCTGTCTACACAGACCTGGAATGAAAGGGTGGGGTGGGGCATTTTTAAAAGCTCTTTCAGAGAAAAAACATGCAGCCAAGGATCCCTTTGTAGCAAGGCTGTCATTCAGAATTGATGGAGAAATAAAGACATTCCAGAATCGCCAGTCATTAACCAATTTTGTAACCACAAACCAACCCTACAGGAAGATATTAAGGGGTTCTACAAAGGTAAAAAAGGCCCCAGAGTGATACAGAACGAAAGTACAACTGAAACAAACAAAGACTTTACTGGCAACATGGCATCATTAAAAATTCTATCTCTCTCAGTTCTTAGTGCCAGTGTAAATGGTTTAAACGGTCCCATAAATCGCCACAGGGTTGCAGATTGGATAAAAGAAATGACCCATCCATTTGCTGTCTACAAGAGACTCATTTCGTACCCAAAGATGCATTCAGACTGAGAGTATGTTCATAGCAGCAATGTCCACAATAGCTAAATTGTGGAAGGAGCCGAGATGCCCTTCAACAGATGACTGGATTAAGAAGTTGTGGTCCATATATACAATGGAATATTACTCAGCTATCAGAAAGAACGAGTTCTCAACATTTGCTACAACATGGACGGCACTGGAGGAGATAATGTTAAGTGAAATAAGTCAAGCAGAGAAAGACAACTATCATATGATTTCTCTCATCTATGGAACATAAGAACTAGGATGATTGGTAGGGGAAGAAAGGGATAAAGTAGGGGGAATGAAACATGAGAGACTATGGACTATGAGAAACAAACTGAGGGCCTCAGAGGGGAGGGGGGTGGGGGAATGGGATAGACCGGTGATGGGTAGTACGGAGGGCACGTATTGCATGGTGCACTGGGTGTTATACACAACTAATGAATCATCGAGCCTTACATCAGAAACCGGGGATGTACTGTATGGTGACTAACATAATATAATAAAAAATCATTAAAAAAAAATAAAGAATGGGTACAGATTAGCCAAGTGACAGGAAACTGATTTGGTAGGAGCTGGTAAGAAAGACATGACGTAAGCTTTAAATTTAGTCTTGGACCTGCCTCCCCAATCCCACCAAATGAGGAAAATGTTCCTTAATTAAAATTGAAATTCAAAGATCCTTTGTATCTGAGATCCTGACTGACTCTGGGGGGTCAGGAAGAAGTCGAGTGACAATATTTAGTGAGGTGGTGAAGAAACAGTGCAAGAAGAGAAGGCTGTGGAAAGTTTTCCGTTTTCTCATTCCCACATCGGTAGCATTGAAGGCTCTTTGTAATGTTCAGGAGGCTGGTTCCTGTGGAGTCTAGCTTCTGAGATCTACTGTGCATTCATTCCATGACATATCATGGGCCAACCATCAAAGTCAACTTTGTTCCCATTCATAGCCACAGTTCCTGGGAAAGGAACCGGAAATCCTTGTAAAGTATTATGAACTGTTCCTTGTTGGGAGGAGTTGAGTGTGCCCCGTTGAAACAGTGAAAAAGCTCTCATACTCAATGTGAAGTATGTTGGAATGAAAGCCATGATGGGCCTCGGACTAAACACTGAGACGTCTGCGTGATAAATGACAAGAAAGAAAGAGTAATTGGCTTTACTTTGGCTAAGCAGCTGAGGATTTGGGGAGGGATATTAGATGACTCACAGAATCATCATGCAAGTTGGAGAAACTCTGGGCCAACTTCTAGGAGCGATGACCAGAGCCACTCATCCAGCTGGCCTGGTAAAGAGGCCAATCCCCTGTCCCCTCACCTGCTCCAGCAAGAAAAGGGATGTCCCTGCCTAGACTATTCTTCATGTGGCTCTTCTCCCAGTTAAAGGCTCAGGTCCACACTCCAGCTGCAAGGGATCCCGGGAAATCGTTATTAAAAACATTTCTACCTTGGGAAGGCAGAATTCACAGCATGTGGAACTGTCAATGTGGGGATCATGTCTGAACCTTTTTTGGAAGCCATTACTGCTAGTTGTTCTTCAAAGTAAAAAAGAATGCCCAAAGAGATATAACAACAAAGATGATTATAGGAATAAAAGAAAGATTCTAAAGAATTAGAAATTCTCAGTCTAACAAGATAAAGAATGAGAGAAATTATAGAAAGTATTTAATAATTTAATAATGTCACAATAGATAGTATAATGAACTTGATCACGAAAAACTGAGTAAAGCTGAGGTTTGAAGTTGATTTAAGTATAAGGGCTTTACGTCATACAAAACTACATTCTTACAAGTATCAGCATGGTTTGAATTTATCCTAACTTGATACTTATATAAATGAATTCAGGGGTTAGAAATAAGAATTAGTTTTTTTAAAGACAATTGTACTACTGATTTCAGGAAAAAACAGGCTTACCGGTAACTGTTCTTGCCAATGCCATCCCTGGGTATCATTTATTTTTATTTATTTATTTTTTAAGATTCTGTTTATTTATTTGAGGGAGACAGCATGAGCAGAGAGAGGGAGAAGCAGACTCCCCGCCAAGCAGGGAGCCCAATTGCGGGGCTCCATCCCAGGACCCTGGGAGCATGACCTGAGCCAAAGGCAGATGCTTAATCGACTGAGCCACCCAGGCACCCGGGGTATCATTTATTTTTTTCACTCTTTATCTCAAGCAGACAGGGCTGTTTTCTAAATATTTATATGAAATGATTCTTTTATTGTTTGAAATGACCAACAATCATTAGTGACTAGAGCCAGAGAAAATGAAATGTATGAAATTCTTCATCAAAGAATTGAGAGATATATAATTAAACAGTTACCTTCCTTCTAAATTCTAGATGCACTTGAAGAGGCAAGTTCCCTCTAATCCTTTTGGATGGCTTTTTCTCTGGCCGTGGGTAGTTCCTTCCTGTCTCAAGAGGACCATGCTGAATACGTGAGGGGATTTACTGCGGCTCTTCATGTTACTTCTCTCGGCACACCTCTTTTCTCTGGTGTTCTGTCCTATGAACAGTAGCTCTTCCCATCTCAGCTCTGTCTCAGCTCTGTCACTCAGGGAACCACCGCATCCTGCCTCACTTTCTCCTCCTTGTGCCATGGTCTGGAGACTCTCTCAAGGCAATACTCTGGGGCAACAGTAGGGCTTACCTCAGTTGTTCTCATCTCTCGGGATCACTCTCATTCATCACTGGTAGATGGTGTCTTAAAAACTGCTGTGTCATCGAATGTGTCTGGGGCTTTTGGGATTGCTTCAGATGGAAGGGTAAATCTGGTCTCTGTCATTCTGTCTTGGCTAGAAGCAGAAATCCAGGCAACATGATTTTTAGAGGTAGTATCCATTATACAGATGTGCCAAAAAATTAAATCAGTTTTTCTGTTGTTGGACATCTAGGTTTCTCCTTCTCTTTCTCCTTTCCTTTAAAAGAAGTTCTCATAATCATTTTAGAAACATAAATCTTTGTACATGATCCAACTTATTACTGCTTCTATTTTTCAATAAAAGTAGAGTGTTGTTTATTATCCTACTTTTCCAGGTGATGAAAGAACTGAAGTGGTAATGTGGTTTCTCTAAAGTGATGCTCCCAGGTCACTGGGACCAGGATTCCAGGGTTTTGCCTACTAAACCCTGCAAAAAGGTTTTTTCAACAGGAGCCTAGAAATAATTATTCTATTCACTTACTCCTAAAACCACTAATTGGGCTCCTTCTAGGTATCAGATATTGGGCTAGTTACAGGAGAAACATCCGTGAGCAAGAAACACATGGCTTTGTCCTTATTTATATTCTCCCTGGGGCAAAAAGACAATCAGCAAGTCAGCAAACAAAGAGGCAACACAGGGAGGCATAGAAAGAAAATCAGAAGGAACAAGTCAGTCACTTGAATGCAATGTAATATAATTCCACACAATTGTTTTTTTTCAGTTTCTACTTTTGGCAAAGTAAAGTGCTAATCATTCTGTAGATATGAAAATGAACAACACATACTCCTGCCATGAAGAAACTTTCATTATCAAAACAGATGACAAAGCTGGGTGGATCAATGAGAACCTTCCTCACTCCTGGCCCTGTGTGAAGCACTAGGGACACAGTAATGACCAAGACATGTGGTTCCTGCCCTCATGGAGCGTATACTCTTTCAATTCCAGGAACAGCCTGATTCATGGAAATGAGGGTTCAGGTAAGACACACTGCACCATACTGATTTCCTCTGAAGAGGGGTCTAATGTTCCCTGGAGCTGGTGCGTGGTAATTGCTCCCCAAGAACCTACTGATTTAGTGACAGAAGACCAGATACAGGAGAGAAAAAGCTGACCAAGCCAGCTTCTTGACGGACCAGTTTCCACCAGTTCATTCATTTGACTACAAGAAGATATTGATTTCTATCAGAAATTATTGGATACAACTGTCAGCCTCGACATCTTTACACTCAAGACTCACTCTGTGTTCATATCTTCCACACAGTGATCAGTGAGGATACTGAGAAAGTTGAGACCCAGGAGTCTGTCTCTGTGGATGATCTTGTCAACTCTAGGAGGCAACTTTCATCCATGTTTGTGTTTTCTCTTTATTGTTACTTGTGGGTTTATTAGATGGAAAAAATCTTTTGGTTCTAGGGAAGGACTAATGGACCATCAAACAGATATGATATTTCTTACAAGAATAGTTTTTTTGGCTTTTCCTCTCTGTTAGGGCCAGCATCTTCCCTCTGTCTCACTGTATAATTTCACTCACTTCCACGCTCTACTTTCTTTCAGCAAAGTGACTTAGGTGTGTCCAGTCCTTCAAGCTGGGAACATGTATCGTGACATGGAGGCTACTGCTGGTCGCCACTGGGACAGCTACACAGGCCAGCACCTATGGATTTTAAAGGGGAAGAGGCACTCCTGAAAGCACATGGGAAGGAGCTGCATGCCTTCCTGCTCTGTCCTGTCTCTTCAGTGGAAGAAAAAGCAGCATCTTAGTCTTTGTTTTCTTAAGAGCAGAGATGGAGACCAAGGTTTATGTGCAGGGCATCTATTTGGGAAATGATCCCCAGGAGCAGGGGTGCAGGATAAAGGAAGTGGAATTGGAGAGCAAGGAAAGACCACACCTTCAGTGGAGCTGGCTACCATTGTTACACCAGTGCTTGATCCTGCCGGGACCTTCTGAAGAGCCTTATGGAATGTGCTGCAGACTTTTCTATCTGTGGGGGTGGGGATTGGGGTGAAGGTGAAGCCATGTATTTTTTGGTTTTTCCCCATTGTTCAAAAGTAGTCCTGAGAGCATTCATTCCCCTGAACTTCTCGGTTTTGTGATAAGAGTGTCCAGCAGGTTCCTAATGTATCCTACACCTTGATGTCAGAGAAGTCCCCGGTCAGGAAACAAGAGCTACACCACTCGGGCCAGCTGAGATGAGACACTGACATGTTGTGCATGTATCCAGCCAGAAGAAGCTTGCAGAAACCTGGTTGTCACCAGAGCGACAACAGAAAAGGTGGGGTTGATGGGCTATGAAGTTATGTTCAAAAGGATCTGATTTAAGCCACTCTTTCCTTTTTCCAAAGTATTTGCTCCTATTTGGTCCCAAACCATGGGAACTAGCTGTTGCGTATTTTCCTGCAGTCTAGGTCTAGGAACCATTTTTGGTTCTTCAACTTCAGCTTCAATTATCCACTCCCCAAGACATTACTGACAAAATCTCACTGTTTCTGCTTTCTACCATTTCAACTGTCAATAAAACCGAAGGTGTTCTGAAAGTTTGTTCACACCTCATGGAATTTCAACATTGGTTCCTCACCAGGAAGTGGGGACTTGAAATTAGAATTGACTTGATATGGCTACATAATAAGGTTTTGGAAATGGAGCCGGGCCTGAGGCTAGTAGAGATTGTTGGGCTTTTGGAGAACACTGTTGGGTCTCAAGGAGAAATAGAAGAGGAGGAAAGAGGGAAAAAGAAAGAGAAAGAAGAGAGAAAGCATTATTAAGGTCTGGTGGTGCATGGTAAAAGGCCTTTGATGGATTCCTTCAGGCTGCCTTTGATACCTTTGCTCCTACTGGGGTCCTATTTTGAAAGTTGCCTACTTGTTTAAAGTTGATCCTCTTTTGTGTCTTTTCCCCCAGTTGGCATCCCTGGAGCATGGTCTCAGGGCCATCTTTGTGACTTACTGCCTTTGTCTGAACAACTTGCTATAAAACTCCCTCTTTCCCAGCAGAAATATGTGTAAGATTCATGACCTTAAGACTTCACTGAAGAGATTTAAACATTTTACTGGTAGTTGAAATAGTGGAAGATTTAAACAAATGAAATGAAAATATGTCTGGTGGATGAGAGTTGACTATCTGTCCTTAACATGGCAATGGGGTTTAGAAGATGAGTCTTGTGTCTTTCTTTAACAGGAGAAGGGAGCAATATTTCACAACTTGAGAAGACCTGCCAAGTTTGAGAAGAAAGTGGAGAGTCAATTAATGTCAATTAATGTGCCAGGGCAGAGCAAGAGCGATAGCTGAAACTATTCCTAGAAGCAAAAAAATCATATTGCCCCTGGAAACCAAATGGCCTCTGTAAGTGGTATGTGAGGCAGGATAAGAAACCTTTAGCGCTGAAGATCCACCCTTGTTCCCATTGACTAGCCTGTGCCCATGGAGGGAGTTGTGTTGCTGTCAATGGACTTTAACCTCTAATCCTTCCGGTGTCCAATCCTCTGAAATGCAAAGGTTTCATGCTCTCATGTTTGAGTTCAGAACAACCAGGGAAGAATCAGGGACACCTGGAATCATGTAATTCATAAGACTGCTGGATGGGAGGATCTTTTTTCTGATCCTTCTCACAGTGGCCGATTGTCCCTTTTCTCCCTCACCGATCCATATGCTCCTTATAGGATAGGTCAGCTTCGTTAATACGATCTCCACAAAGAAAGGTCATAAAACTAAGAAAATATATATTGTCCTTCCCATTAGCAGAAAATGTCCATGATCTCCAGGACTGTAGTATGGAATAGTGTCCCGTGACTTTTTTTTTTTCCAATACCATAGCCTCTTTGGAAGATGCTCTTATTTATTGCCTGACAGGACCCATTTATCTCAGGTATAGTCTGAATAAATGGAGTTGCAACATTTGTTCATTCTTTTTCTTTGTCTCCTGAGTTTAGATCTTTAGCAAATAACTTTTTCATCTTCCTTTTTTTTTTAAGGTATTAATGCTATCTATATGCTTTCACAAACTCCATAACCATCCTGCCTAAATGAAAAACACTGCTTGTTCATTTGTGCTTTGAGTTTGATTCCAAGTCCCAGGGATCACAGAATCTTTGGTCTCATCCTTAGTTGATTTATTTTTAAGCGTTCACACTTGAGGCCAAATGTAGGATCTCAGGCTGGGAGAGGTTGTTAGGGATCATCTAGAATTTCCCAGCATATCACAGACTGTGGTGTTGGGGTGTGTGTAATGTATGAAGTCTCTGACTCATGACTAACAGACAAATTTAAGGATCATCCTGTCCATTCTGCAGCTTTCAAGCAGTGATGTTCCTAACTTTATAATGACAAGACAATCCTATAAATGAATTTTTACATTCTCTGATGGCCTGATTTTTCTATAAGAGAGTACATTGTGACTTCTAGGAGAGGGATGAAATAAAGATACTTCATTCATAAAACTTATTTCCTGATCAGAACCTTTTTAAAAATCAGAACAGAGAGGGAATTTAATGGTCATAAAATATCACCGAATCTCACATATACAGGTACACAAACGTGCTGCAAGTCATCACAAATTTGTGTTTTGAAAAACTGCTTTTAAAAAAATATAAGCATCTAAATTAACAGTAATCTAATCCAAACCTGGACAGGAGTCAGTGGGAAGGAAAACACAAACTGAAATTTGTGGGTACACACCCATGCTACAGATTTTAAGCATCTTGTTCGGACTTGTGGGCTATGTTCTTAGGGTAAACAGTGGCTGGCTGACTTGGCCTTTGTATTGCAAAATTCTAGAAGGTACCATCACATAGAATAAAGCATGAGTGGTGCCCTCCAGAGCAATACAATGGGGCAGTCCTGATGGTAGAGTCTTGGGACTCTGGGGTTCTTGTGTCACCTGGGTGACAGACACCAAGGTAGCTGTCATTGCTTAGATCATGATTTCTTTACAGATCTTTCCTTCCAACTGCAGGGGTTTCAAAGAGGGTAAATATAATGCGGAAGTGCTGCCTTGAATTCAGTTAGACAAAGAGAGGAATGTCATGAGATTTTTGGGAAATGATTGAAAATTCTCCTTTCCCTTCAGTACTTCACTTTGGCTGACACAACATTAGGCTTTCCAGAGTCATCTTTTAGTTTTTCATACATTTGTTACCCTACCAGAGATTCAGGTCTTGCCTTAATAACGAATGTAACCAGGCCAGATGCTAATTCAACTCAAAAGTCTTAAACCTGAGTTGCTCAAACCTCAGGGCTGATACTGAAAAATACATTTAAATTGGAAGGAAGAATGTTAGGCAATCCCCCAGAGGTCACTTTTCTGCAAGTGAATCATTTGTATTTATTTACTGATTTAATCCTGAATATCCACTGTTTTATAAATTCGAGATGAGTTTCTATCACTAGTAACAATAAAGTAGCATCTTAAAATACCTGTGTCTTCTGAAAGCATACCGTGTCGTCTACTGTTTTACAAACCAACCAACCAACAGAACAACAAATTGCTGCCTCACCACTGATTCTTCCTCAGTGAGTATTCCACTTCTCTGTTCCTTTCCCAACAAAACTTCGGAAATGAATGATTTTTTTCCTCCTTCTATTTCTTTGCCTTCCATTAGCTCCTCAACCAATTTCAGTTCATCTTCCATTCCCACCACTCACTGAAACTGTTCTTGTTAAATGCACTAGAAGCTTCTCGCAGCAAAGCCAATGGTCACCTCTCTGTAATCGTCTTACTCAACCTTTTGGCAGACCAGTACCCTCTCACAGTTAAACACTCCCCTCTCTTGACTCTCCTGGCTTTCTCCTGCCTTATGGCCACTCCTTCCAGGCCCCTGTGCTGCTCTCTCTCTTCTCTGCTCACCTTCTTCTGGAGTGCCCAAGTCTGACCCAAGGTCTCATCCCTTCACTATACTTTCTCCCCAGCAAATCTACCTCACCACGCCCTTTGGCCTTAAATACCACCCCCACGTCAATGACGTCTGAGGCTTTATCTCTATCCCTGACCTCTCTATTACACTCCAAACTAATTTATCTAACTTCTCTAGGACACCCTTACTTGGGTTTCTAATGGGCATCATAAAACCAGCATGGCTAAAACTCAAATCTTGATTTCTCTTGGAACCTGTTGCTATTCCAGTCTTTTCAAGAACTCATATCAAGGTGTACTCAGTTGCTTAGGCCACATAGCAAGAAGTCAACTTGGTTCTAGTCCTTTTCCTCTGCCCTACCCCTCATTTAATCTATGAGCAAAACCTGTTAATTTCACTGTCAACTATATCTTATATTTGAATGTTTCTCTTCATCTTCACTGTTCCCATTCTAGTCTAACCCACCATCATTTTTGCATGGATTATTTCAAAAATCTACTAAATGTTTTTGTTTTTTGTTTGTTTGTTTTCCTATTCTTTTTCCTCCTCTCCTCTCCCCTTATCTACTTTCCACGCTGGAGCCAAGTAATGTTGTTTAAAAGAGCAAATCAAAGGTAAATGTCACAGGCCTATTTGTAATTCCCCAGTGGCTTCTCAGTATACTTGGTATAAATCCCAAATCCAAGTCACCATGGTTTTTATAAGGCTCCCCACAATGCCTCTAGGAGTCCTCTTGTACTTGCCTCATTCACTATGTTCTGACTTCTCCCTTCTTATTCCTGTACCTGGAATATACGGACCCTTTCTGCATTTGAAGGCTTTTGTATGTTCTTTCCCTATGCCTGGAACATTTTCCCCATATCTTGGTGTAACCTGGTCTTTATTTTCCTTTGAGTTTCAGCCCAAATATCAGCTCAGAGAATTTTTTCCCTGACTACTTGATGCAAGTGTTCCCCACTCTGAGTCCATCATAACAGCCTCTTTTATCTTCCTCTGAATACTTACAATATCTGGTTTACCTTGTTCATTTATTCACTGGAATATTGATTCTGTGTGAGTATATATTTTTTTCATTTATTTTATTCACTGCTATACCTTCAGGACTTAGAACACACCTGGTAAATAGTAGGTGCTCAAAAAATATTTGTGGAATTATTGAACTTATTTGTTTATTTCTGCATTTTTGTATCTCTGTGTATCTTATCGATATAAGCTTCATGGTCAGGGGGATTTTGCTTGTGTTGTTCATTCACGTGTACCCAATGTCTTGAATAATGTCTTGCCCTTCATAGTCCCTCAATAAATATTTATTAAGCTAACAAATGAATAAAACAGTATGATTAATATACCCAGCATCTTTGAGAAAATGGTACATTCCCACTCCCATTCAGGGAAGATGGTTCAACATCACTTTTCTTGGCTTTTTAAGGAAGAGAACCCTCCTTTAATGTTGAGGAAACATTTTATTCTTATCTATTATTTATAGATGTGATAGACTCAGAAAAGCAAGTTGTGCCCTTGGCGACAGTCTCATCCAGGGCAAGGAATGTGGACATATATGAAGTGAACGTAACTACGGATGAACGGTGGGTAGTACCAGGTTATAAGCTCCTCTGAGACACCTCAGCATCTCAGACATATTATATGCATGCAGCCTAGAAATGCTTTCTACCTAGTTACTCATATATATTTGCTAAATTGGAATTTTAGACTATCAGGGGGAAAAGACAGAATCCTAAACCTGTCCAGAGAGAATTAAAAGATCATAAAAGAGAATGATTCAAAATGGCATTACCCTTCTTAACAGCAATCCTGGATATTAGGAAATCGGGAATAATATATTCAAAATACTGAGGGAGAACTGAGTGCTCCCCACAGTTTTTCTCAAAAAAAAAAAAAAAGCCAATAAAAATACTTTTGCTGTCCCAATACTGGAAATGTTGAGGGTGTTTCAACCTATAATTTTATATTCAGTGAAAATAGCAATCAAGCGTGAGGGTAGAATAAAGATATTTTCAAACATGCAAAGACTGAAAAAAAATCTTATGCCTGCTTTATTACAGAGGTTTTGGAGAATGTGTTGTAGTAAAATGAAGGACTAAACCAAGAAATGAAGATATTTGAGATTCAAGAGGCAAGACAGCAAAAACAGTGAAAGGTCCCAGAACAACTTTTGCGCACCGGGCCTGAAAAACAATCAATGCACACAGGCCAAGGGGTAGATGTCTGGGGACAGGATAGGGCAAAAAGAAAAAACAGATAATCAACTTGATGTGTTTGGGGGAAATAATCAACAAGTTTTTAGAACTCTGCTACAGAACTCAGAAAAAAAAAAAAAAAACAACCCAGGATAAGGATATAGAATAAATGAAAAAATAAGGCAATTATTAACTAAAAACAAATGGTACCAGAAAGGAAATATAATCGTAATACTCATTTTGGCTGGAGAGTGACAGTATTTACATGGTCATAGTCATGTACGTACTGACGATTGATTTAACTCCATGCTGTGGTGTATGACTACGTGTGGAAGGGGAGAGTGTGGTGCGTCACCATAAAAGGGAGTAAATAGATAATGTCTAATATTGATAAATCAATATTTATCAGACATTTGTAAAACGAATGGCTTTTTAGAAAACTGCAGGTGGTTCTTAAACAACAACAGCAAACCCTTTGCTTTTAAAAGAAAAAGACCTCGTCGTAAGTTAATATGTGCAATTCATTTTGCTAAGTAACAAGAACCATGTGAACAGTAATACTTACGCTTCAACAGAAGAATTTCAGTGGGGTGAGGAGCAATAACAGTAGGAATCCTTGGGGAAAGAAAGGTAGAGACCCCGTGATTAAGACCCACTGGGTTTGATATTTCGTTTCATGAATTTCTAGAAATGCAAGTTTGCATGAGGGATCTCCAGGTGAGAAAATTAGAACTGTATTTTCTCCAAAAGATGTCCCCGAGCTTCCCCAGGAGCACTCTTCCCTGTCTAGCTCCACACACAAACCAGGCCCTCATGTCACCCTTCTACCAGGTTTTCTAAAGCCCCTCTCTGTTTTTCTTAATCCAATGTTAAAAGGCTGATGACTACTGGGCATTATGAGGAAATAATTTGGAAACCAAAATTACTACCAGGGGCTTGTTATTTATATCCCATTTATTTCTCCAAAGATTTAAGGTATTAACCCTTTAGTGAGTACTAGCAAACTCATGGTCCATCTAAACCTAATACTAATGGTAGTTAGCACTTAACCTGGTTCTAGCTCTGTGCTGGGACTGTTTTAAGCGCTTTGCCTGTATTACTTCATGTAACTCCCACACATAGGAGTTACGTACACA
Organism: Ursus maritimus; assembly: GCF_017311325.1. Lineage (NCBI taxonomy): Eukaryota > Metazoa > Chordata > Mammalia > Carnivora > Ursidae > Ursus > Ursus maritimus. The sequence goes on from NW_024426575.1 coordinate 108,082, forward strand.
ATTTTCTCTCTTTTGTAGTGGAGGGAAAACTAAGGCACAGAGAAAGAGTAATTTGGCCAAGGTCACCCAGTCAGTTAAGTGGCAGAATCAGGGTTTTCGACCTTGGCAATTCAGCTCCAGAGTCTGTACGTTCTACAGCCAGAACGATAGATCATGTGTTGTTCTGGTTAAAGTACTTGGAGCTGTGGCTCTGCAGGTTAGAGATGGTGGAGAGGACGAAGAATATTACATTTTCGCAAGGTAAAAAATCTGACCTCATCTGTCCAATGAGAGAGACAGACACGTCTCAAGATGAGAATGAGGGGAAGTGATGTCTTTGAGCCGCAGAGTTTGGGTACGGGCTCCAGGTGCCTGGGGAGCACTGTGTCCCACAGCACAGAGGTAGATGGCAGAGTCCCTGGGCTGGGAGGCTGTGATGTCCAGAGTGCTGTGGAGTTCCTCTGTGTTTATCGTGGCCCTCACTCTTCCCTTCATCTTCATCTCCAGGCTCAGGATAAACAAGGACACGATACCCCCTCCGGGATTCTGTTGCAACCAGTGTAGACTGGTCATTCCTATGGAGTAACTGCAGTTGATCGTGACAGAGTCTCCTTCGTGGGCAGTCAGGTACTGGGGACGGTGCTCCACTCTTGTTTTGCCACTTACCCCTATTCTCAAAGACATGGTCAAACACAGAACAGCACTGTTATTGCAATACTTCCACAAAATTCTTTCCTTTACACATTTCCCAGTGGGTACTCCAGGTTAGCCGCTTGGAGCCCCTTATGCTCCCTCCTCAGAATTTTGAAAATAAGAGCTTCGGGGTAGCTCAGTCAGTTAAGCGTCTGCCTTTGGCTCAGGTCATGATCCCAGGGTCCTGGAATCAAGTCCTGCGTCAGGCTCCCTGCTCGGTGGGGAGGCTGCTTCTCCCTCTGCCCCTCTCCCCTGCTTGTGTGCCCACGCGCACGTGCTCTCTCTCTTTCAAAATAAATAAAATCTTAAAAAAATAAAGAATTTTGAAAAAATATCCACTTAGTCTTCCTGTGCCCATATCCCAGAACTCCCCAACTTACAGCTTAACTGAAGCCACAGAGTAGCCAACAAAACTTGCTGGGTCTTCACCATTATTCCTGCAGCTAAGTCTCACACGGTATCTCTCTTACAGGGTTTGGAATATATGTTAGTTGGTCAAAGGAGTGTTTTGTTATTATAACTTCTGTACATTTACTTTAGAAATCAAATGGGATTCCCAGCCCATCAGAGACAGCACAAATGCACGGGTTTGCACTATTTATAGGGCTGGCTGCACAATGAACAGTTCCAGGTCTTTTAAATAAAATGCCCACATTGCCACCTAGTGCCACGATGTGCAGCCATTTGTTACGTAGGTCAAATACTTGGGGGGAAAACCAAGACAAATCTAGAACCAAAGTTAGCATCAGCCAACTAGGAGTCCCAAGGGGTGGGGTAGGGTGGGGAAGAAACATCTGATGATTCTTTGGTTTCAGCTGGTAGTTCCAGATCAAACAGAGTAGATGACAAGCTGTCCATGCCACAGTGTACTGTTCTAAAAACCTAAGGACAGTTCTGTTCTATTGTTTAAAGGTATTCCTTATAAATATCTCCGGTTTCTTCACATGACATCGCTGTTTCTCCGTATCATAGGATTGTAGACTTCTTTCCTAGTCTTCTTTTCCCTTTTTGTCCATGCCTCTCCAAAGATGTTTCAAATGTTGTTGCCCTGCCACAGTATTACTTTATTCATCTGGGTTCCACTCATCTATGAGTGTTCTCTATGATCGTTTCAGTGGTTTTATCACCATGTTGAATTACTTTGAGTTTGTAGTCATTTTCTAATTTTGGGACTCCTTTCCAGCCCCTCCACTGGAGGTGTCCCTTAAGGAACACATCTAGAGGTCACATTTGTACCAAGTGACCTCCTTTCCCTGGCTATCGCTTATTGGATCTGGGCAAATATGGGGCTTATTAATTTGGGACTAGGTATACAAACAGTTGTTAGATAGCGTTAGTCATTAGAGCTGTAAAATCCTATGGGGTTTGAAACAGGGTTATCCCTTGGCAAAGCTGGGTTATGTTCAAACTTGGGTTATTGAGGAGTAGAAACTAACAGGCTTACCATGAAATCTGGTCTTTTAAGAGGAGAACTGATTATATATTCAGAGAGAAGTCGGTTCAGAAAGAATAGCCAATCGACGATGCTCTTCTTGTAGGGCTCGGCTGTACTTTTCACAAATAGATTTTATGAGACTCCTCTGTATCCTTTCAGCAAATCTCCTTTTCCTCCAGCTAATTTGAGCAAGTAACATGCCCACATCATTTTCACAAAGAATACTGTAAAATCATGGTCCCCCGCAGTATCTCTCCGAATTGAGTTTTATAAAACTACATGCAGAAATACAGAGTTATCCCCATTAAATTCCATTTTGGCTGTTTCAGTTCATCTAATATGACCTAATATATTAACTACCTACCTCAATATTGTGCTAGTTGCACATTTGATGGACATACCTTATGAGAATTCACATAAGATGAATACAAACAGGTCAAGATGAAAGATCAAATCATGTCATACAACAATAAAGATGGTTCTTTCCATTGCATCTTTATCTAGGCCATTCTTTCAGCCCAGGACCACGGACTGTAGCATTATGCAGAGGGGCAGTGCAAAAAGTGAGTCAGATTTGGAGAGCCAAATAGACCTCATTTTGAGTCTCAGCCCTGCCACTTACTAGATAGTGGGTCTTGAGAAGTTATCCCAATGCTCCAGTCCTCAGTTTCCTGTAAAATGGGGATAACAACCCACAAACTTGTGGTTTGTGGTGAGGATCGCAGGTAATACTGGGAGTTAACAAAGTCCAGCCATTAAGAGTGCAGGCTTTGGGCTAAACTCCCTGTACTGGTATGCCAGCTCTCTTCTTACTAAGTGTTCATGGGCGAGTTAGGTCATTTCTGTGTACCTCAGTTTCCTTGGGACTAATGATTGTACCTGCTTCCTGGGGTTGTAGTGAAGATGAAATGAATGAATACATGTGATGCATTTAAAACAAAACTTCATACCTATTAGGCACTTGATAAATGCTAGCTATTATTATTATTGATAATACCATAGGACCTGTGGTAAATATATCATTCAACAAGTGACATATGATATTACTTATTTTCCTAATGATATAATGAGAAACAAACTAATCAAGTGACTTGCAAACATTTGAGACAACTTTAGACTAGAGAAGTACCTTGGATTTAGCAGGCTTGTTTAAAAAATATCTCTAGTGAACTCATTCTAGCTCCTGCTGATTACTGCATTATTTTCTAAGAACACACACATTATCTGTTAATAATATGCTTGAAAGCGTTGCTGGATATCAATCCATTTCTTCCATGTTTATGCATTTGGGATTTCCTTCATTCCCCTTAGGCTTTTAAAGATATGGCCCAATATCTCTCAAATTATGCCTGAAAATTCTTTTTGTGTTTTGGAAATTAATTTAAATGATCCAGAAGACTTGATTATATTGAAAGCATCTATGTCTTTGTATCTTCTCACTTATACTTTCCGATTAGTTCTTTCCAGTTCAAAAATTATTCTGCTTGATGGAATAATTTCCCTTTCCCCTCACCTCCTTTTTCAATGAAAGAACCGCTATGCCCCTGGAATTAGAGTGAGTTGCAGCTGATTTTGCTTTTCTTCGTGTTCTAACAATGTTCCAACAGGACTGTCTACGAGAGAGAGAACAGGGCTCCTCAGCTTGGGGTTCCCAGCCTGACTACCTCCCTCAGCCAGGCCCCTGAGGTTTTTGTACAGTTCCCCGCCACGCCCTTGGCACTGAGCGTATCTCTCAGAAGAGAGTACATGGCCGAGTCTGATACCTGGACTGTGGATTTTGTAATAGGGGAGTTTTTGTCTTTAATATTTCTGGCTCCAAAGTTCTTGCTGTTTTCCATCGTCTCTTTCTGAAGAAATTGCAGAGCTTTGTTGGGATATTGGACATACCAGAAAAGATTAGGGTACCGTGTGGATGTGTATATGCAATTCATAGTCACAGATTCTCCTTCCGAGACAGTAATTTGGTCTGTCTGTTGGACTGAATTGCCACTGGTTCCTCCTGCAAGGAAAAGAAAAAAAGGTGTGTGTTTCATGAATTTGGCCAGAGTTACAACTTTTGGAGAAAGTTTTCGGTATTTTGAAATAATAAATAACATTTCAGTAAGGTGTACTTACCAAACATTAAGATCAGAATTAGAGAGCCCAGAGAAGAGTTCATGTTAGTGTGTCTGGTCTACTGGAGGGAAGGATCGCTGTTGAAATGAAGAAACAGAGATCACCGCTGTGCTCAGAATTCAGGCAGAAGTGATGACTGTCTTGGTGAACAGCGCCCCCATGTGACAAGTTAACGAACAGGTTATAAAATAATCTTTCGGATTCAAAAATCGGCTCTTTGTCCTCACTACTTTTTTATTTTTTTAAGATTTTATTTATTTATTTGAGAAAGAGGGAGAGAGGACAAGCAGGGGGAGGAGCAGAGGGAGAGAGAGAAGCAGACTCTCCGCTGAGCAGGGAATCCCGACTGGGGCTGCTTCCCAGGACGCTGAGATCATGACCTGAGCAGAAGGCAGACGCCAAACCAACTGAGCCACCAGGTGCCCTGCTGTCCTCATTCTTAAGGAACCTATAGGGTATAAACTGGTTCTTTGGTGCAAAAGGGAGCTAATGTATCCTTAATAAATCTGGTGTTTCTAGGACACATATTCTATGGGAAAGTAACTTCCACCAGAACTTAGACAAACTTCAATATTTTAGATAAAGTGGTTTCCATTTTTCCCCAGTTTTTATAAACAATGCTGTGATAAATATATGGTTACGTAAACTTTGTTCGCACATCCCATTATTCCCTTAAAATATGGCGTACTGGAAATACATTTTGACCAGATGCTCAACATTGAGGTGTTAAAAGTCACTATTTGGCCAAAGCTACAGGTGAGTCTGAATAGCAACAAAGTAGAATTAACTTCAGTAATACAAGAAGAAAAGCAAAATTTTATTCAAAATTTAATTATTATTATAATTGTATTATTAAAGGTTTTAGCATCCAAATTTTTAAAATTTAGCACTACAGTACAGGAAGAATAACTTTTTAGGACCATCTATTGTTTGCTCCTGTTATCACTCTATTTCACATTTGCAAAACTTTGTATTGAAAATGTAGTAATGCAAGTTATTTTTTGGCTCACTCTTTTAGGAGAGGGTCATGCCAATGGCACATTCATCCCCTTTGCACCTGGACTTGACGACTGGTGCAACTTCACTGAAGGTGTCCTTCCTACAAAGTGGTTTGTTCACTTGACGTTGCTCTGGTTTTCTTGCTCATTTCCCAATTTTTCTTCCTAGGCCCTGGTGTCATTTAATCTAGTTTCTCAGAACTGGAAAAATTGTTCTTTGGGTATACAAGCCTGCACTGAGACTAGATGTGATTGGGCTTAAGAATTGAGTATTTGTAGTGTTTATTTCTGATTATAGAGTGGGCAACTCAAGGCAAGTGGTGCCCATTTGGGGAGAGGTTGGGGAGGTTCTTGGAATAACAGAGAAGGAATGAGAAGAAATTCCATGATCGTGTGTGTGCGTGTGTGTGTAATCTCCACTATTTTGATAGGTGAAAAAATGAATCACATTGTAATTTTTTGTTTCTTTGGTGGCTAAGGAATTTATATACCTCTTTATAAATTGGCTGGCCATTTGTACTTCTTTTTGTGAAGTACATTTCTACTCTCCCTCCACGGATATTAATTGTTTTTTAAAAAATTATTGAAGTATAGTTGACATTCAATATTATATTAGTTTCAGATGTACAACACAGCAATGCCATCATAAAACATTATTACAATATTATTGATTATATTCCCTATGCTGTACTTTTCATCTTAATGTTTTTATTATTGATTTATAAGGGCATTTTAATTACAAGGATATTATCAGAAAAGATCACTGTACATATTTTAAAATAACAGATGGCAAAGAAACTTCCTTCAGTGCATAGCTAGGCTTGTAGTTTCGATCAATGAGCTAACATTAAACAACAATTTGTTTCCTGCCTGACCTGGGCAGGATTTTGAAAATCTTTCCCTTCCCCATTCCCAAAAAGCAATCTCACAATGGTTCTTTCCCAGGATAGCCAGTCATGAGATTTGTCTGCCTTCCTGGAAATGCCCCCACGCTACTGGGCTCTGTCCCAAGGGAAAAGGAAACTGCTCACCCAAGGCTTCGCACACCCAGCCGCTGCCATATTCCCTTGGGATTTACACTTGGCTGCTCCTCTGGTCCTTCTCACTGTGTCATTAGGAACACAAAGTACATGGTTCTCCCTGTTCCTTGGATGTAGGATTTCTGTATCTAGAAGATTTTACCCCTAACCTGATGGACCTAAAAACCTTTGTGATCTTTCTCTTCATTTTCCCTGTTGCATCAGAGAAGGCACTGTAAAGCCTCTTGGGATATTGGCCATACCCAAAGAGGAAGAGGAAATCATTGGCTTTGTATGCGCCATTCACTGTCAGGTTTATCCCTTAAGAGAGTGTCGCATGGCCCGTCAGGGTCACTGAGTCTTCAATGGTTCTTCCTAAAAGAACCAAACCTTTTTTTCTTTTCTTTTTAAACAAAGCTTTTATGAGACTGAGTGGAAACAGCATTGAATTCAATTAATAAAATAAGAGGTAAGAGAAATGACAGAACCATCCAGAGTTTTAAACTGTCATTTTGCTCACCAGAGAGTAATAAATTCTCAGGCATCAAGGTGGAAGCACAGATCTGGCTGCTCCAAGGGAGCCTGCAGTTTCTCCTTGGAAAAAGGATCATGTGTTGGTTGGATCCCAAGCCCTGCCTTGTCTTGGACGTGCCGCACGGCACAAGGGAGAGTCAAGGCTACTAACCTGTAGCAGGGATGTTGTGCATCCCTCTTTTGACCTTGAGGACTTGTTCTTTTGAGCAGTGGTTTCTCTTTCAGATGTGAGACCCACTACATCTCCTGGGTCCTTAGAGGTATGAGCGTAGAAGCACTTGTGACGCCATGTAGGAATCCTCGTTATCTTAGACATGCCAAGGCATGCAAGTGTGTCTGCCCTGGAGGACGGAAGAAAACAAACTAAAACAGAGTGGGCACTCTACCACGGGCAGGCAGCGAACGTTAAACATTTCTCATAATTCTTGCTGCATTAGTGACTCGCAGAGGGAAGTTCTGGTTTGTGAGACACACGCTGTCCTCTCTGCGTGTAGTTAAATCAATAGAAATGAATAATAATGACGATAGCTAGTGTTTCCTGAGGCATACGAAGGGCTGGGCGTTGAACCAGAGGCTTTGTGTACATTAATCTATATGGCTATAAAAGTATATGTTGGTACTATTGTCATTCCCGCTTTACAGGTGAGAGAACTGATGATCAGAGAGGCTAAATAAATTGTCCAAGGTCCCCACGGCTCCACACTAGGTCTGCCTCTCCATTCCCTGAGCCTATGGGCCTTGTGTATCTGTCCCTGTTCATTCAATAGATATTCACTAGGCTTCAAACAGAAGTTCAATATCGGTCAAATAAATGAATGATTCAATCAACGAGGAATGAATGAATATTTGCTCTCAGAGCGTGGGAATTTAACTAGAATATATGCCCTCTCTAAGCGTTACTTGTTTACATTTTTGCTCCTTGCTCTAGAAGAGAAGACAACCAAGGCTTTCAGCAAAAAGCTGCAGGTCAGCTCTGTTAAATGATTTTTATTTAGTTATTTAATTTTTTAAAAAGATTTTATTTATTTATTTGAGATAGAGACAGAGACAGTGACAGAAAGCATGAGCTGGGAAAAGAGGGAGAAGCAGGATTCTAGTCAGTCTTCAGATGCCAAGAGAGCAGGGCATCTCACCAGCTCAGAGGTATCCGGAAGAGGCAATGTGCCACACCAAATGGCCCAGTTAATTTGCCTTCACTGTGGCTTCCATGGGGCTGAACTATCATCAAATTAACGCAAGGTCTTCCCCATCCTCCTGTCTGTATCATCTGTATCTGGACAATTTGCTTGGCTAATAGAAATTCAAGCTAAAGCCCAGGACCGGCTTCCTGGGTGTGAAACCTGCATAGCCTCGTAGGACCCCACGCTCGGCAGACCCCACGCTTACTTAGTCTAACGCTCTGCTGCTGCCATCTTGAAATTCTTGGTAAGTTTGAACAAGGGGCCCTGCATTTTCACTTTGCACTGGGCCCAGTCCTGCTAGAGGCCTGGATCTCCTGGGAGCTTGGGGACCGAGCATTCTCCATCATGGATCACTCGCCCCTGCTCAGTGTAACGAGCCAGCAGAGATGCTTATTCCCAGGCATTTTTACTCTCCCCCTGCTTCATAATACCTTCTGTTTCATATCACCCTCATCATCACAGGACGATTTTCTGAGGTCCGTAATGTGCCCGAATTTGAGGAGGGGGTCTGACACAACAGAACAAAACTCCAATATGTGTCCCTGGGGAGATGTGTTGGCAACAAGCTTTCTGGTATCTGGAATCAGGTCTCCTTCTTACCCTCTTCCCTCCAGCTCACAGGCTGCCCACTGTCAAGGACTCCTAGCAAGGCTATCAAATGCATCTCCGTTTCTCCAGCAGCAGGAGCAGAAACGACGGCTGCTCCCGAGCCAGCTTTTCTGGTGGAAGAAGCCTCTGAGAAGCCTCTGAGCTCAGGGGCGCAGCACGCACCACGGGTTCTGATGCTTAAACAACAATCTTCCCTGCTTTCATCTCGCCTGCCTGTAGTCTGTTCAGCCACACTGAGACTGTTACAGGCAAGTCAGATCGTATTGTTCCTTTCCCAAAACTCTCCTGTGGCTCTTCATTTCGCCCAGTCCTTGAACACATTGGGCACTTCTGACTTAAAATTGGACTCTTTCCTCTGCCTGGAAAGCTCTTGCTCAGATATCCTTAAGGCTCTGTCCCTTATCTTCCCTACATCGGTGTTTGCTCAAATGTTAGCCTCTCAGTGAGCCTACTTCTGACCACCTTATCTACAATTACAAGGGGAGCTCCCCTCCCGAGCCCCTACCCTTGCATTCCCTCTCCCCTGTACCATGCTTGATGCTTGTCTCCACAGACTTATCTTTTAATATACTATAGAACTTACTTTTTATGTTTAATGAATATTAGAATGAGATCTCCCGGGGCGCCTGGGTGGCTCAGTCAGTTAAGCATTGGACTCTTGATTTCAGCGCAGGTCGTGAACTCTGGGTCCTGAGATTGAGTCCCACATCAGGCTCTGTGCTCAGTGAGGATTCTGCTTGTCCCTCTCCCTCTGTTCCTTCCCCCCTCGCTCGCTCTGTCTCTCAAACAAATACATAAAATCTTTGAAAAAGAAAGAATGAAATCTCCATAAATTTGATATTGTTGAGCGTTTTGTTAACAGGTACATGGCAAGTGCCTAGAAGAAAGCCTGGTAGAGAGTGGACATTTCATAAAACACTTGTTGAACACATTATTTAATCTGAGAACAAACATACTTCCTATATGACAAAGGCACTGGACACATTGTCCCCGAGGCCACACACATTCTTTCTACATTCATACCAACTCTGTGCCAGGCACTGTGCTTGTGGATTTCACGGACTGAGAGGTAAAGGGAACTGACTCCTTGCAGGGTAGCCTTCCAGAGGGAAAGTTGGCTTGAAGAGCTCCAGACCTGTGCTTAAGTCAATCAATTTCGGAAGAGTGTTGGGGTGATAGATCGGGACTGAAGGCCAGTTTCCATCACTTTCTATTGCTGTAATTACAGAGTCTGGAGCCCAACCCCTATGCTGGGGTAAGGCCTGGTGCATACCGATAAGGCAGCTTCAAGTCTGCATGGCTCAAGACTGGGATCTTGTTCTTAGAGTCTGGCCCTGCTAGAGTGCCGTGTGGTGTCCCAGGATGTGAGGGTGTGTGCTGCCCCTGGGGAAACCACAGACCTGCCCCTTCTCTTATCTTTGTGACTTTCCTTCAATAAACACTGTTCTGGAAGGTCTGGTATTTTTACTGTTTACTTGACATATATTCCGTCTCATTTTAAATGTCATAAAAACTTTGCAAGTGGTTATTATTTTTCCACATATTTTGATGAGAAAAACGAGGCTTAGGTATATTATGTAACCTGCCTAAGGGCACTGAGCTCATGATAGAAGAGTCTGAATACCAACAAATTCCTTCTGACATCAAGTCTGGTGTTCATGGTATTGTATTATTAGAATCTCCAATTCTATATGCAGTGGGATAAGAGTTTCAAATATCATCTGACATATTTTCCTTCTTTAAAATTCATTTTTTCCCCTGTAACCCTTTTGCCATAAATTCTGGGGATGAATTTTATTGATCCAGGAAAGGGAGATTGCAAAAGAATCCAATGAGACCAAAGATTCAAATTCTTGACTTTGGTTTTCAAAACAGACTTTAAAAGTCTTAGGAGGAGAAGATATCCTAAAAATGAAAGCATTTTTGAGTTCCAAGAGCCAGGCACCTGATCATTTTTCATTTTGAAAATTTATATGTCAAGGGCAAAGCCTGATGTTTCAGGGCACATTTCTTTTCTTTTTCTTTCTTTTTTTTTTTCTTTTGAGAGGGAGAGAGAGAGAGAGGAGGGAGTGGAGGGGCAGAGAAGAGAGAGAATCCTAGGGCAGGCTCCACACCCAGTGCTGAGCCCTATACAGGGCTTGATCTCAGCCCTGAGGTCATGACCTGGGCTGAAATCAAAGAGTCAGATGCTTAACGAATGCAGCCACCCAGGTGCCCCTGGGGCAATTTTTATCATTTTTATCAGGATCTAAAACCCTGAGCTAGCAAAGCTGGTGATAAAACACAGAGGACAGTAGCTAATCCAGTGCAAAGGGAGCTTTTTCTGCTTTCTGTCTGGAATTCTGAGAGGACCCAGCTCTGTAAAATGATGCATCCAACACAGTTCAGTCTCAGTAGAGTAGAAATATGGTCAATTTAAATACTGGCTTTCAAAAATATCTGAAATATTTTGCTTACCTGAGGGAGTTCATGGAAGGTAGCTGGGAACTGAGAATTGTCGTGTTCAGCCAAGGGGACCTCATTAAGGAAGGTACATGGTGCACAGACCAAGTGAGGATGTGGCTGAATCTCAGAGGATCAACAACTCCAGAAAGAAGGGAGCTGGGAGTCAAGATAGCTGGGAGAGACTGAAGAGCTTGCACACGGAGTCTTAGAGAAATTCCCAGAAGCTGCCACGTGACACTTACACTTACACATTTCATTGACCAGAACTTGTGTTTATGGTCATATCTAGCTTCAAGGAAGTGCGGACAATACAGATTTTATTCTAAGGCAGAATAAACGAGGGAAAGAATGCATATTGAGAGGAAAGTAGCAGGCTGTATTTATTACACAGGATGAAGAAGAAATAGATGATTCTGGGCATTATGCTAAACAGACAGACTTTATATAAGTCATAAACCATATTCACCAAAAACATGGAAGCTCAATAAATGAAACAAAAGCAATTTGCAAGAAGTTGATAAAATAAGTAGATTTCAACGCCCTCTTTAGGAATGTGACAGATTCCATAGAAAACAAAACAAGGGCATAAAAGAATTTAATGATACAATCAAAAAAGTGGAGTACATAGCTATCCATGCGTACATAAATTCATAGCTTTCAAATAAAATTAATTATGGTTATGTACTTGGCCTCAAAGTAAACCCCCAAATTTTTTGAAAAGTAGAGCTTTTATAGGCATATTCTCTGATCATAATCCGATTAACATAAAAAAAGAAAAAAGTAAAAAATGTTAACTCTTGAAATGAAGAAATGAATTTCTGGATAAACCTTGGAGCAAAGTCAAAATTAAAATTAACCGCAGATGCCAAAAACAAAGAAAAAGAATAGTTCACACCAAAACCTATGAGACAGAGTGGAAGAATGTAAGGCATAAGTAGCATAATTGAGAAAAGCTTCTCCTTTCCTAATCCGTAGAATGAGCAGACTCGGTAACTGGTGCATCAGATCCGGACGAAGCTCTGAGTGTTTTAGGGATCTTGTAAGTAAAAGCTCTGGTCATTGGCAGTAACTGCTGGAAGGTGGGATTAACATCATCAGAAACCTTTATGGAGATCCCTCCAGGGCGAACATACTCGCTTTTGTACGCTCTGGTGTGTTGGTGATATTTTCAGCTCTCATAATATTTTCTTATGACACCATCACACCCTTAAAATCAACTGGTTTGGTTTTTACCACCTGGATTTGTATCTTTTAGGACAACGTGTAATGATATATTTTTAGTGAAACTAGGTTATCTGAGGAAAAGAAAATAAAAATCTGTGTATTCATAAATTGTGTAGGGTCAATAAAGGCGGTGAGAAGAACTTAGTTTTTTATGTTTTAAATGTCAAATTAATGGCTATCTTTAAAATGTCGGATCATATTCATCTGTTTTGGGGTTTGCTTATATTCTTTGCCCTGAAAAGACTCAAAAGTTAATTTCAGAATCCGATTCCTCTATACTAAGGAGGAGATGTAAGAATTCAAGTGAGTATTTGTTCCTTCAGTAAACTCAATTGGATTGAGCAGTGATTTTTTTTTCTTTTCTGTCACGAATGGCTTCCTTGTGAAACTGTTTTCAACATCAAAATCAACGTGTGGTGATGATGCTAAATGTTACAGAAAGGTTGTAGGAATTCTGAGAGAAAACCGTTGTCTGATTACATAATGATGCAGGGAGTGAGTTCATAAATGCAAAATAAAAGTTTCCTCATGAGAAGTCACCAAAAAGGAAGCTCGCTTTGGTAGCCGTTCAGGAAACTTGAAATTCAAGACACATTACGAATATTTATACATACAAGGTCAACGTTCTTTCAGCCTAATTCCCAAGAGTGGAGCCTCTGCTTGACTCAGAGGAAGATGGAACTAAGTTAGTTCTTCAAGTCCCATTTCATTGGGTCTAAAGACAGAAGTTCTTATAGTCAGTGCTGCAGGGTCTGGGTGGTGTGAGGAGCTCCTGGTCTGCACACTGCTGGAACCGACCTTTCTTATCCCGCCAGCAAGTTGCTGTGGATGCTGATTAGCTTGGGAAGGTCCTGGGGCTATTTGGAGAAATAAAAATTTTCTTTTCTTTTCTTTTTTAAAATGTGCTGTTGCTTAAGAGATTCCAAATATTGAAATGTTAAGGTCAGCTTTTACATTGTACTGTTATTTCTGGAATATTTTCACCTAAAAGCCTGACCGAATCAAGGTTATTATTTCCCTAGGGTTCTGGAGGAAAATCTGAAGAAACTGAGGGTACCGATTAAGCCTTTTCCATCCCTCTGGTAGACTAGGAAATCTTGTTTTCAATGATTTCTATATAAAGCTCATTTTTTAAAAAAGATTTGATTTACTTATTTTAGAGGAAAAGGGAGAGAGAGAGAGAATCTGAAGCAGACACTACTTGAGCATGGAGCCCGATGTGGGACTCGATCTCATGACCCTGAGATCAGGACCCTGAGATCGTGACCTGAGCGGAAAACCAAGAATCCCCTGCTTAATTGACTGAGCCACCCAGGTGCCCCTAAGGCTCATTCTTATAGGATGATTTTCCTGACAGTGAAATTTCTTCTCATTTAGACAGAAAAGGGCAAAGTTTAAGTAGATTTTACAATTTAGCAAAATAAAAAAACAAACAAAAATGGAGGGAGAAGAAGAGGGAACTAGCAGGTAAGAAGAAAAAAATAGGTTCTTCAGACTGGCAAGGATATACTCAGTCTCGAGGCAAATCCAGGTAAGATCCCAGAGTTAAGTGTTTCAGAGATGCCACCCGCAACTTATGTAGGAGGTGGTGTATACAGTAGGCAGCTTGGGACCATGGGAAAAGTGGGTTGCAATTGCTTGTGATCGAAGGGCAAAGAAACAACCACATTTGGATAGAATTGTTGAAGTACAGTTCTGTTGACTGGTGGCTTCAGGGAGCGTCTTATTTTTCCAAAATCACTCCTGGGACTGAGAAAGCTGCTCAGTTACTGACCCCATCTTATAGATGTGGGAACAGCGGAGGACAGAAAATAAATTCCCCGTTCAGAGGCAGTCACTGCTGGTGTTTACAGACACCTTCACTGTTTTCCCCAGCTTCGGCTGGTCCGAGGCGAGACAGCAACGTGCTCAGGGCTCTTATATAAACTCCTTCTAGTCTCCATCCCCCGCCCCTTCCCCAATGAAAAAGGGGAAAAGTTATTAAAAAATCTGATTTGCTTTAATAGAACTTCGTTATGGATGACTCTCTTACTCAACCCCTTCCTTTTAAAAGTTACCAGATTAGCTGGTAGTGTTCTCTCCTGACTTTATTTCACAGACGTCTATTTAAAATGCTGCTGGAGTAATTTTGACAGATCATAGTGTTCTGTTTCTGGTGCTATGTTTACTTTTGTTCCAAGACCCACGGTGATGCATGTGCGGTAAGTGATTTGTGCTGAACCAGTCTCTGACTTTATTCCTTTTCTCACACGTCTATAAGATCCTTGAGTGGAATGGGACTGGTCCCTGTATCCTTGCAACTCACAGCACAATTGAAGCCACCGTGTCAGTTCTGGGACTTTCATATTTATGATTTGGGGATGATTAGAAAACTTTCTAGCCAAAAATTCCTTCTCTTGTAGCATATTTCCTCTTATTCGCCCAGTCAATAAGCTGGGTCTCCACTCAGAATTTATCAACCAGGTGGGGTCTCTGGTTCGCACAAAAAAATCATGTTCTTTTGGTATAAAACTCCAAAGAAAAAGCAGGAAAAAGAATAGAAAAAAAGGATACATTGATGCCTTTGGACCAAGCAGTCCTGTTGTGTTGTCTTAAAATTTTTATTCAAGGACTGTAACTTCAAATGTACAATATAAATAAATCTCTATTTTTATGTGTGGCCATGCATTGCTCCTTATACATTCCTGAATGATGAAGAAAATGGATCGCAGGTTACAGATACGAACACTATTGCTCCTACAATGACTGAGAAGTAACATTCCTGACCTTTTACGGCCTGTGAAGATTTTACTGATGTTCACCTAAGTGTCATAGGATCTATCATTCTACAAGCAGAGGAATGTGATTTGAGCTCGAGTTTTAGATAGTAACTAACCCAGCCCACTAACAAGTGTTGGGTACAACAGAGAAGAGGGGCCAGAACAAACCACCAGACTCAGGACATAGACTCTGTGGGCAGAGGAAGGAGCAAAGCTGGGGAAGAGTGCCACCTTTCCTGGGTGGCAAAAAAGGCAAGCACGGACATTTTGCAAAATAATTAGAGGGAAGAAAACCTTGAAAATAATAAAGAATTGGTATTATGACTTTGAGAAAGTGTGTAAACAAACACTAGAAACATTCTGAAATTTCTTAAGGGTGACCTCTCATTGCAAACTATTTTGGGACAAGAGTGTTATAAGACAAGTAGAGTCATAACAGGACCTAGAAAAAGGTAAACCTAAGTTCTATCAAAGTAGATACTACTTCCTTTGCCAATAAACTAATGTGTTTTCACCAATCCCCCAGCAGGGAGATTAGAATTTAATGTGTAATTTTATGTCATTGTATTGAATTGTGTCACAAAAGCATATAGTAGGGCGCCTACTAGTGGTAATGTTTGAGTTAGTTCTATTATTCAGTAATAAAATCCCCCAAAACCATTGTATATTCACTGAGGCCAGCATCCCTTAGAAAAGGAAGTATTGATGCTATGGAATCATTACGGGTAGCCCTCTGAGAAAACTGGCATAGGTCACCTTAGAGAATCTCATTTGGGGAATAAATCCCCCTGGAGTCACTGAAGGTAGCCTTGGTTGGAGAGCAGCTGCAGAACCCTCAGGGGTTATTAGGAATATCTTTCCTTAAGAGGATCAGCACATAACCCTACAGTCACTCTAGAGAAAGTGAGTGAAATCAGACCCATAGGGGCTAAGATATGCAAAACAAAAGATACTTACCACTTAGCTATGGTTCTCCACGGAAGATGGAAAAGGGGATGTTGTTTGAACCCACCACATGAATGCCAGGATTACTCGGAACCAAGCATTCTTTGGTTTTCCAGGGTTTGGGTGATGGTTGTTGTCTATGAAGATGAGTGCAGGGGTCTGCAACCAAGGCACGAGGCCCAGGGAGGCTGACACTGAAGGAGTGGGATCGCTCCTTCACAAGAAACAAGGCACGAGTCCATGGGGAGGGGGCCACTGTGTGAGCATGGGAGTGGGCTTAGCCCTTTCTGCACTGCCTAAGCCTGTCCATTCGTACAGGTCAGGGGCAGGTGTGCGGAAAGCCTCAAGAGGGAGATAACGAACTTGCTGCTTATGTGGCAGGTTGTTGCTCTAACAATTAGCTGGAAAAATAAGAGACCTGAGGGTATTTGTACCCTGGGCTTACAGGCTACGTATATGCATAACGTTTTCATTAAATGGCATGATGTCTGCTTTTTCCAATTAGCCTTTTTATTTTCTTTTAAGGTCCTCCAATAGGAATCTCTCCACGCATTGGGATAAATAAATATCTGAATTATGGATATTTTCTGATGACTGTAGTCAGTACTTTGGGAGGAAAAACTAGGTAAGGACCTTCTTATAGAATATTCTCTTATAAAGCATTTATTTATTTTCTCCATCCATTGGTAAATGTTGTATGTTACGTTCATATCTAAAACAAATAATGAGTCCATGTTTCATAGGAATTACATGTGACAGTTGCATAACATGAAATCATTCTGTATGGACGGCTGGCGTATTTTGATTATGAGGCAGTAAAGGATGAGACTTCATAATCTCAAAAAAGACACACTTAAGATATTTTCCTCCCCATTTTCTTTTCAAGAAAATTTTCACAGTAAAGAAATAAGAGTGAAAAGCACCACCTTTTCTCATTCATTTTAGAATTTCCTTGCAGGAAGAGATAGAGTGACCAATAAGTAAGCCTCATAACTATGGTCCTTGCAGCAGGGGTGGCCAGAGCTGCAGCTCAGGTTTGGTACAGACTGAAAACATCAGGGACACCAAGCATTCATGGTACCAAAGTAGGTGGCAGAGAGGCCACCTGGGAGGCCGAGGCATGCAGGGTGCTGCCATGGCCTTTGGTATCAAGTGAAGCTGGGAATCATCCTCCTGCTTCACTGCTCCTTTTGATGCCAATAAAAACAGATTCCAGGCTCTTCTCCAGATCTCATCTTCTCCAGATCTTCTCCTGCAGTCTGTCTAAAGTAGCCCTTGAGTAATTGCACCCAGATGGTACAGTCTTTTCCCTCCTGAATGTTTAGGGACAGAAACTTTGCTCTGTTTTCACCTCTGCATTTAACCCCATCCAAAGAGAACATTTCAGGAGGAAGAGTATAACTATCCCTATGATCCATTTCCTCTCCAAGAGAACCTCGGATGAGTCACACTGAACCTTGTCTCCATCCATGAACATTGTATGACAATTCCATTACCCCCATGGTTCCCTCTCCAATAAACCCTCAGCTCATAGTCTAGATGAAGCCGCAGAGTCGCTACTAGTAGCCCTTTCTTTCTTTCTTTCTTTCTTTCTTTCTTTCTTTCTTTCTTCTTCCTTCCTTCCTTCCTTCCTTCCTTCCTTCCTTCCTTCCTTTTCTGTCCAGTTCAGTGAAGACTCAGAGGTAGGTGCCTTGAAAGTTAGCTAGGGATCTCCAAATATGGCAGTTTTTTCTTTCTCCACAGAAGCACCATTTCAGCAGATGTTCCTACCACTTAGAATCACCTCATGCAATTCACTCAGTTCTTCCTTAAAAAAAATACTCTGGACAGAAGTTGGCGTGTGTGTGTGTTTCTGTGTGTGTGTGTTGCTACATGCTTGCATATGGAACAGTGTCCCTTTCGGGATGTAAGAGAAATTACTGAAAAAGTAATGCACAGAATTAGTGTGTACACAAGTAGAATTTGCTTTTTGTAAGCCAGCAAGGTGTTTCTCAAAATTTCTTAGCAAATTAATCCTTAAAAACTGGTTGATTTGGTCAAGTGACAGAAATGTAACACCAGTAAGCTTAGGCGTGTGTGACTTTGGCAGAGGTACATATGGGTTTCATGTGTCCAAGGTGCCAGGGAACTGAATCCTGCAAGGATTCTTCTTTCATTCCACAGAATGAGCTTTATTCACTAAGACCACACTGCAAACCTACTCTAGCTAGAGTTCATCTCACAGCATAGCCACTAAGGGAGGACAGAGGATCCTTCTTTCCCATCCCAAATTAAAAAATTCTAGGGTGGGGTTTTGCTTACGTTAGTCTGAGTCAGGTTTTCCTCCCTACATTCCCTGCAATGCTTCTCTCTCTTTCTGTGTCAAACACTGTGCATTCTTCTAGTCTCAACTCCTCCAAAATGGCTGCACCAAGTTCCTGCGGCCTTCCACAATCTCTCTCCCTTCTGAATTTATATAAAGCCTATATTCCCCACCCCCAACCCCTGCAAAAAATTCATCCCTTTCACTTTTAACTTTTGTTCTATGCATGTTTTTTTAATCTTCCTAACTTACGACTCCATTAAGACCAAGACTAGATCTTGTGAAATTGTTTAATACTCCCGTCCCATCATTTATCACATTACCTGACCCTTGGTGGGTGCTTTGTATATGCCTTTGACTACAATGTGATTGAACGGTTCTACCAGTTGTGGAGAGTTCATGCAGGAAAGGGAATTTCAGTGGGAACTTGCCTGAGACAATAGAGGATTGAGTTTAGGATTTTTAAAGATGGAGGGAGTGTATTATGAAGCTGTCCCACATTGACTTCCATGAAGGTAATGGGTGAAAAATCACTGCCCCCAAATCCTAAACAGAAGCCTGTTACACAGAGAATCACAAGACGAGGCATTAGCTTAGTAGTTAGACAACCGGGTTGGAATCCCACTCCATCCACACCAGCTGCATGATCTTAAGCTTAACATTTATCCCCTATAAATCCTGCTTTCCTCTTCTGTAAAATGTAGATGTTCTGAGGAGTAAATGAGATTGTTCATTCACTTAGCACAGTGCTTGGAGTATAGTGCAGCTTGATATATATTTGTTATTATTATTATTATCATATGTTGTCTTTTTTCCACAACTTGTGTGAGAGATATTTGAGGACTTGAAGAGGCTGTGATGGTGTTCTCCAAGAGTTAACAAGAGTCAGAAAAGGTACACTTCTCCTAGGAGGTCAAAATGAATCCTAAGTAGCCACTCATGTGTAGGGGAGTCCTAAAGAAATGAAACCTTCCCACCCTCCCAAACTCAGCCCCCTCCCCCAGTTGAGTCCACACAGTTGAGACAACACTGTTGTGGTGGGCATCTACTATTTTGTTCACTTAGAACAGTAACTCCCTCTTAGTAGAAGATAAACTCTAAGCATGTGGTCCTAATGGAGGCTGCCATCTTACTTACATAGCCACCTGAGACACCTGCCGAATGACCCAGGGGTGGCCACATGATGCAGCTAAACCAATCACATCACAGCAGAAAGAGAGAGAGGCATTGCAGAGAATGTAGGGAGGTAGGGGTGAGGAGGAAGTGTTTGTGAAAAAGTGACAAGAATAGTCTGACTAACATAGAAAACAGAGCTCGGGAAGTAGCCTCTGGGAATGAGGGTGGGTTGGTAAAATGAGGAGCCGATGATGGAGGTTGCTGAAACTAGTCAAAGGGCCTTAAGTTTGTGTAAAAAACTATTACGAGATTTCGAATAGTGAAGTGATATAATGAAAAGATATCTTTAAAAGAAGGGTGTGGCAGTGGTACAGAGGGTCCTTGGGAGTCGGTAGGGTGTGGCAGAGGGCAAGAAAGACCAATAATGGGGAACATTCCTTTCAGCTTGGTGGGAAGAATTATATGTGTGGTAACTGTGTGCTGAGTGTGTGGGGAACGTAGAAGAGACAGATTTCAGGATTTTTTCCTTATGATTCAATGCAGACTTCGGAATTATAAAATAATATAAATTTTTAGAAAGTTAGAAGTTCGAATGAAAAAGTTATATACTTCTAAAAATTACCCATTTCATCAATATCTATTTACACACAGTAGTGATGATTTTAAAAATTCCTTCCTGAGATGGTGTTATAGCACCTTTCTCATTCTTAATGTGTATTTGTGTTTTCTCGCTTTTTTCTTAACAGATTTTCTAGAACTCTTGGCTTAATAAATTCTAATTTTTGTTTTGCTTTTCAATTAGTTCCTACTTTTATTATTAGAATTTTCCCTTCTTCATTTTGGCTTATTTTGCTTATTATCTTTTTTTTTAATTTGACTCCATTATTTGACTGTTTATTTATAAATGTATTCAAGACTGCACGTTTTCTTATGGGTTTTGCTTTGAACAAATCCACAGATTTTTATATGTAGTGTTATCATTAGTGTTAATTTTTAATGACCTGCAGCTTTGACTTTTAGTTCTTTGAACTGGAAATTATTTAGAATACCATAAGTGGTTAATTCCCTTCCTAGTCATTTATTGACTATCTTTTAATTATTAATTTCTAGCTTTATTGCATTGTGTTCAGAGGATATAGGTTTTATGAATCTTTCCTATTGCTTCTTTGAGTCATAATACATGTTCATGTTTTGGTAAATATTCCGTAGCTATATATATATATGTATACATATATATATATAACAAGGTTATTTTTCATCTCCCTCTTTCTCTTTCTCTCTCTGAGAAATAGATGTTAAAATATCCCATGCTTAGCCTATTGTCAAATTATTCTTGTATTTCCAACAAATTCTGCTTTATCATTTTCTGATGCAATCCTGTTTTTGAATAAAAGTGGACTCATTCATGAGTTCATCCATCCATTTATGAATTCAACAAATCACTATTGAGAATCTTCCGGATCCCAAGTGGAGCTCTTTGTCTAAGACAACGAACAAGACAGACTCCATCCCTGATTTGTGAAATGTGCAGCCTCGTTGAGAAGGTGACATGACCAAACTGGGTGATTGCCACTAAGCCTGGAGGATGTGTGACAGGAGAAGTACAGGGAGCCACGGGAGGTTAAGCAGGTGATTATACCTGAATCAGGGTGCTAGGAAGGACCTCCCTAAAGAGGTAACATTAATAGACACATTTTAGGATCTGAAAGCAGACAGCATCAGTCAGGGTTCCAGCAGGAAACTTATACACACAAAAATTGCAAAATGTGAAGAGAGTTTAACGAGGCACCAGTTATAAAAGTATAAGCAGGGTGTAGGAAACACATAAGGGATAGTGCTATAGTCTGGGAAGAGGATCAGTCCAGGCCTTAAATGGACCAGAGAGAGTGATTACTGGAGTCTGGAGCTAGAGAGGCTGTTTGGACAGACGTCTTAAAGAGCTGACCTTACGATAGAGGGTCAATGTCAGTCTATGTGAATCTCACAAGGAAGATGGTGGGGGACTAGAGATCCCGACCTTATGTTTCCCTTCCCCCTTCTCTCTGCAGGTGCTCCCCTTGGGCCCAGACCAACTAAAGAGCAGCAGACAAGAGAGCCCCATTGATGCAGTCCCTACAGATTAGCCAGCTGGGGTGCAGAGTAGGCTGGAGAGGGGGATGAAGAGAGAACCTGGAAGGACAAACAGGCGATATGAAACCCACAGTCCAATGTGGGGGAAGCTGAGAAGTGGAAGATGAGGCCAGAGAAAGAAGCCCAGAGCAAGGAAGGTTTGTGAACCTTAGTGATGATTTTAGATTTTGTCCTGCAGGCAATGGGCAGTCATTGGTTAATTTTTAGCAGGAATGAAATGATCACATTTGTGTGTTTATACAATAATTGGCTATACTGAAGAAAATACCTTGGAGGGAATGATGATTTCCTTCACTGTGATGAGGACTCTGGAGGAGGAGGACCTATAAACCAGTGAGATGATGAGCTTAATTTGGGGCCTATTGAGGTTGGAGCATCTAGACGAGAAGGGTCTCGGCTACAGACACCGATTTGTCCGTATAGACCAGCCAATAGGTGTTTGGGGTTTAGGAGTTGATGAGATGGCCTAGAATCTGTGTGTAGTGTAGGGGCAGAACATTTTCCCTTCCAGGTTCTTTGGCTGGCCTAATCATTAAATTTTTAAGACAGATTAATAGGAGAAAGGCAAATTGAAGCCAGTGTGTATGGGAGCCTCAGAGATGGGAGACTCAAGGGCAAGTGCAGCAGTTGCGGCTTACGTGCCATCCTGAGCTAAAGGGATAGGGGCGCAGAGCTTTAACAGGGAGAAGGGGTGGGCATTCACAGGACGATACGAAGAGCAGATGTTTCAAAATTCGATGTTCGCCCTGCCATAGAAATAGGTTTTTCAAGATAAGAAGTTGTCTCTGGTAATTCCTCTCCTTCCGTACCAGGCCCCCTATCTGAATTCTTTTAGTTGTTTAAGGGAGAAGGTAAAAGTTTTTCTTAAGTCTCCTGGATCTTGATTGACTTCAGCTCAAAATAATCTGCATGCTAATGTGACACGTTTTGAAGTGGCATATTTTGCTCCCCTTCAGTAGTGGGATTAGGAACCCCACAATTGGAGAAACTGGTAGAGAAGGTACAGCCTTCAAAGGAAGAAGAAAGTAGGGATGGCTAGGAAGGTAGGAGAAAAACCTGGAGAATTTTGAGAAATCATGCTTTTGAATTATTTAATGAGCAGTGTACTCCTAATATGTCCTTGCTGAGTCAGGGTGGGCTTCTGTATCCAGGATATCAGGATAACATGAGCGAGGTCATTTCAAGCATGAGACAACTCATGCTGACATTTGGTAGACTTTCTTCATCTCCAGGAGTAACTCTGGCCTAGAATTCTGAAACCCTTTAAGGAAGATATGAATTTGAGTTTTCTTCTTGCAAAATTTCCATGTCTGCTGATTCTGCTTTTGTGAAGCTGGTGTTCAAAGCCAGAAAGTGCGATGCAATTGTAGAGAAAAGTATATATACAGTCTGCGGGATTTGACACTCTTACTGTAAATGAATCATCTACTTTTGTTGACCTTCGTTGCTAAATTCAGACTACTGAAAAATAATTAGGAATGTTTCAAGACATTTTTCTTTAATCTTTAAATGTCAGGATATCAAATTAAATTTTTTAAAAAAGGCCAGCTACCTTCCCATCCAACCTAGATGTATATGGAACCAAGACTTTATAGTTTAGGTATTAGGAAGTAATTATCTGATTCAGAACTAGAACGGCCTTAAATGTGCTAAAAAATAAAAGAGTGAGCCTCTGTCCAAGTTTTAGTAAAGTTCTTGGTGAGAGAACATTAATAATAAAAATAGCTGATTCCGTGAGTGCTTACAGGGAAAAAGATATAAATGTACAGACAGCAAAATAAAGTATTGGTAGAGTTGATACAACAATTCGAGGTTAATTTTTCTTCCAGGCTATGAACTCATAACACCTCTTCTATTCCTGTGGGTTAACCTCCAATACACAGGAGTATAAACCATATGAGCCTTTCTCAGTTATGGATTGCTAGGTAAATACGCTGTGACAACAAGGTTCCGTTCCCCAAGAGTGTCAGGTAAGTTCTTACTGGAAAATGTTCTTGCATGATAGAGAAAAAGAGATCTAGCAATAATCATTTTTTTCCACCC
This sequence comes from Ursus maritimus, assembly GCF_017311325.1. NCBI lineage: Eukaryota > Metazoa > Chordata > Mammalia > Carnivora > Ursidae > Ursus > Ursus maritimus. The sequence goes on from NW_024426575.1 coordinate 131,609, forward strand.
AAGAGGGGACAACTTCCTCTTTCACAATGTTATTAACGAATGACCATGGCATTTAAAACTGCTTTTCCCAAGATAAAGATACATGTGTGTTTTGTTTTGAGGAGGCAGATTATGCACTGAGACTGATTTGCTTTGCCAGCAATCTATTTAATAGAGGTCCACTGTGGGAATTTCACATGCCAAGAGTGTGCAGGAAAATATTTCTTAATAAACCAATAAATAATATACTCCAAACCAATGATCAATTAATCACCCTATTGTTCCAGGCGAGGGGAAATGAAAGGGATAAAGTCCCTATTTAGTTAAGCGTATGTTTATAGGAGTTGGTACTTGGGAGAGGTGGCCTAGCCAGCCAAGAGCTGATGTCCAGCTGCGAGCCCCAAAGTAAAAGTCTCCTGTTGCTAGAGCATGTTGCTAGGGAATGACAGAGTTGGTGTTGAGGGACAAGATGATCTTCCTGGGGCCGCCGTATGGCTTTCCCCATGGCTGGTAAATGAGTCTTTACTTTGGCAGAAGTTAATTGCCCCAAGGCTTTCAGAGACCTCTTTAGAACAGCAGAGTCCCCTTGCCCAGACTGAACACTCTCAGAGACCCCTCACAAACTCTTGGTAATTATATATATGTTTTTAAAGATTCTATTTATTATTTATTTGAGAGAGGGAGTGTGAGAGAGAGAGAGAGCATGAGCAGGCAGAGGGAGAGGGAGACGCAGACTCCCCGCTGAGCAGGGAGCCCAGTGTGGAGCTCGATCTGCGGACCCTGAGATCATGACCTGTCATGACTTCATCATGAACTAATGGAGTAAAACCACTTCACGTAAGTCACGAACAAATGGATTTGAAATCCTACCAAACCAATACGCACAGTGTCAGTGTACAGAATGACCTGTGTCATGCAAGGGCTCAGCCCTATTGTTTTCCTACTCATCAGTAGCTAGTCTTTCAATCCAGAAATGTCAAACAGATTTTAGGAAATTGATCAGATTTATTGAAACTTAAGACTCTTTCCTTTCAATTTCCTGTGGATTTTCCTCAAACCTCATTACTGAATGAAGGCTTACTGAGAATGAGTCAGTAATATTGAGAGCAGTCTAATGCAGTGATCGTCAAACTAAGGAACAGAGATGTATTTTAAGGGAATCAACTTCTAGACCCTCAACTTCTCCGTGTATGCTTTTCTAAAAACGATCTGCCTGAGAACTTGACTGTGTCTCTCACTTCACAACTGGGCTTCTCCAACTTTACACAAGAAGGACTCTTTCTTTGCAGTGTTGTTCTGCAGTTTGAGAATCTCAGGGGCATTAAGGAAAGGAGTACTTTTTGTGTGTGTCGGGGAAACCTCCTTCAATCAAATAATTATAGATCCCTGTCATTTTATTAAGAAATGCATTTTCAAAGACATTTTTGTCTTTTATGTTAAAAATCTTTTTTAAATTCTAGTATATTTAAGTAGTTTTCATCAAACGTGCATTATTAATCATTGTATTTACAATTCAACGGAGGAAAAAATAACTATTAGAGCATTATGGTCTAATGCTATGGTCTTAATTTAGAGCATTAAATTTAAAAAATTTCAATCTCATACATGTTTTTGTTGCAGAAATTTTGAGGCAATAAAAGGCTTTTAATGAAAAATATATTATAGTCAATCTGCAGAAGTTGAATGGAAATATGATTTTGAGGAAAGAAAGGAGCAATATAAAATATTCAATTGTTAACTAAGAGTTTGTTCGTGAATTTTAATTGGATGTTTATGGGTAGCAAATCACTTCCGTGTTAAGATTTCATCGCATATATTTAAAAGCTATTATATGACTTTATTTGAAAATGTCAATATTTATAATACAGGGAAATTTATAACCTCCACGAGTATTTAAACATTTAAAGTAATGATAAAATATTTTAGAAGTCATCTTAAAAATGTGTGGTTGTGTAGTTTCCCAAAGTTTGACTGCCATTAATCTAATGTTCTGGTTGGCCTACAGACAGGAACATGCTTTGATGGCATGCAGAATTACCGTCAATGGATACTGATGTAGGAAAGACGTTAAGGGTTCCAGGCCGATAGCCAAGGAAGAATTCTTGAGACATCTTTGGTGCAAAAAGGTGGTTTTATTAAAGCACAGGGACAGGACCTGTGGGCGGAAAGAGCTGCACTGGGCTCATGAGCAGGGGCCCACGATATACTTTCAAGTTGGGAGGGGGTTAGGGATAGTATAAGTCTCAAAGGAATTTTGGAAGCAAGGTTTCCAGGACCTTGAGGGGGCTAGCTATTGTTGGGAAAAGGTCATTTATTACGTCTAATAAAACCCTAGTCATGAGACCCTTCAGATGTATATTGGTGGCTGGTGATTGCCAACACGTGTCTTGGGTGGTTCAGAGAAAAAGGAAATTTCTAAAGGAATTTTTATATGTTAAAACAGACTTACAGGATCCTGTAGTCAGGGGTCAGGATAGCATAGCCTTTTGGTCTTAGCAAAGTATTAACAT
>NW_024426575.1:142685-186105 GCF_017311325.1 Ursus maritimus
TTAAGAAATGCATTTTCAAAGACATTTTTGTCTTTTATGTTAAAAATCTTTTTTAAATTCTAGTATATTTAAGTAGTTTTCATCAGATATGCGTTATTAATCATTGTATTTACAATTCAACGGAGGAAAAAATAACAATTAGAGCATTATGGTCTAATGCTATGGTCTTAATTTAGAGCATTAAATTTAAAAAATTTCAATCTCATACATGTTTTTGTTGCAGAAATTTTGAGGCAATAAAAGGCTTTTAATGAAAAATATATTATAGTCAATCTGCAGAAGTTGAATGGAAATATGATTTTGAGGAAAGAAAGGAGCAATATAAAATATTCAATTGTTAACTAAGAGTTTGTTCGTGAATTTTAATTGGATGTTTATGGGTAGCAAATCACTTCCGTGTTAAGATTTCATCGCATATATTTAAAAGCTATTATATGACTTTATTTGAAAATGTCAATATTTATAATACAGGGAAATTTATAACCTCCACGAGTATTTAAACATTTAAAGTAATGATAAAATATTTTAGAAGTCATCTTAAAAATGTGTGGTTGTGTAGTTTCCCAAAGTTTGACTGCCATTAATCTAATGTTCTGGTTGGCCTACAGACAGGAACATGCTTTGATGGCATGCAGAATTACCGTCAATGGATATTGATGTAGGAAAGACGGTAAGGGTTCCAGACCGACAGCCAAGAAAGAATTCTTGAGACATCTTTGGTGCAAAAAGGTGGTTTTATTAAAGCACAGGGACAGGACCTGTGGGCGGAAAGAGCTGCACTGGGCTCATGAGCAGGGGCCCACGATATACTTTCAAGTTGGGAGGGGGTTAGGGATAGTATAAGTCTCAAAGGAATTTTGGAAGCAAGGTTTCCAGGACCTTGAGGGGGCTAGCTATTGTTGGGAAAAGGTCATTTATTACGTCTAATAAAACCCTAGTCATGAGACCCTTCAGATGTATATTGGTGGCTGGTGATTGCCAACACGTGTCTTGGGTGGTTCAGAGAAAAAGGAAATTTCTAAAGGAATTTTTATATGTTAAAACAGACTTACAGGATCCTGTAGTCAGGGGTCAGGATAGCATAGCCTTTTGGTCTTAGCAAAGTATTAACATTGAGGCAGTGGAGTCCCTAGAGGAATGTCACTCGGCCTGTTTCAAGGACTTGTCAGTGGGCTGTAGGTAGTAAAGAAATGTAATAATTTCTCTTCTGCCTTTGTTTCCCACGTCAGATATGTATGTGTAATCCGTTAGCCCTTCCTTAAATTTGTATCTTCTACAGACTGGTGGAAAACATCATGGAAATTCATGCAACTTCTTGAATGTTTCTCCTTTAATGTGAATCTGAATGAAGTAAGACAGAACAAGGGACTTTTAGATCTGACGGCACTCATCCTTCTCAATTTGCAGACATTCTGTGCAAGAAACGATCAAGCTGTCATTCTGAGATACTGTCTCTGTAGTATCTAAGGTTATCTGCCTTAGCCTCCCCATGAAGCAGAAAGTGTTTCCTCCTGCCATGAGACCATAACTTCTGCTTAAAATGACTGATGCCTGGTATTGCAGAGAATAAAGAAGCCAAAGAGAAGTGTCGACCTAAGACCAAGAGCCCAAGTGTAGAGGAGAGTGCATTAAAGCTCCATGCTGCCTGCTGACTTTTTTGTTTACCACCAACGCAGGTGACAAGTGGTAGCAAAGCACATTAGTAAGAAGCAGATTATCCATCGGGATTAATTTATGCAATCTCCATTCCTAAAGGTTCTACTTTGGCCAAGTTCTTAAGCAAAGACTAAGATTAATATAGACACATGTCATATTTGTGACTTATAATAAGAAATATATATTTGGTCTTTGTCCCCATTTTTTGGCACAGAGCGCCTAAAACTCTTGGAATTTCATTTGGTGAACAGGATAGACGGGTCTTTGGTTATGTTAATGAGGCGACTTTAGGAGAGCACCTAAAGATGGGGGCTGGTGGCTGCGGAGGAGCCAATCACAGGATAGACCTTTTAATTCAAAGAGTAAATGGGTGACAGGCTAAGGGGTCCCCATCAGGACTCTGTTCTAACATTATGACTCTCTCCTCCCAACCTGTGTCCGTTCTGATATTCATACCAAATCCAAACAGGTTACTAGGTATTAGGCTAAAAGTTTTTAATATCATCCCTGCCTGGAAGGAAACACTGATGTGGGAAATGAAAGCAAAAGAACAATTATTAAATTTCCTTACTACTTACAGCTCATTGACAAGTCCTTGAAACAGGCAGAGTGACCTTCCTCTAGGGACTTAGCTGCCTCAAAGTTAATACTTCGCTGAGGGCAAAAGGCAAAATCTTAACCCAACCCCCAGGATCCTGTAAGTCTATTTTAACACAGGAAAATTCCTTTGGAAACTTCCTTTATCTCTGCCCTCCAAGGTATGTGTTGATAATCATCCTCCAAGCATATGACCAACCCATATACATATGAAGAGTCTCGTGGTTGAGTTTTTACTAAACAGTAATAAATGACCTTTCCTAGCAATAGCTAGCCCGCTCAGCATCCTGGAAACCTTGTTTCCAAAATACCTGGGATGTTTGCACTGTCCATAACCCCCTCTCAACTCAAAAGTATAAAATGGGCCGCTCCTCATGACCCCAGTGCAGCTCTTTCTGCCCATGAGTCCTGTCCCTGTCCTTTCACAGAACCACCTTTTTCAAGATGATTCCAGAATTCCTTCTTGGCTGTTGGCTTTGAGCCCTAACATCTTTCCTACATCAAACACAATATGTACAATATCATACTGATGTGGTTTTGGAATATAGGTGAGGTTCAGTGGGGTGGAGTCCAGAGCCAACGACCAAGAAAGAATTCTTTTTTTTTTAAATGTTTTTTTATTATATTATGTTAGTCACCATACAGTACATCCCCAGTTTCAGATGCAAAGCTCGATGCTTCATTAGTTGAGCATAACACCCAGTGCACCATGCAATATGTGCCCTCCTTACTACCCATCACCAGTCTATCCCATTCCTCCACCCCCCTCCCCTCTGAAACCCTCAGTTTGTTTCTCAGAGTCCATAGTCTCTCATGCTTCATTCCCCCTTCTGATTACCCCCCCTTCAAGAAAGAATTCTTGAGACGTCTTTGGTGCAAAATGGTGGTTTATTAAAGCACGGGGACAGGACCCATGGGCAGAAAGAGCTGCTGCCCCTGCTTGTGAGGGGTGGCTGATGATAGACTATGGGGTTGGGGGAGGTAAGGAAACAGGGAGGTTGAGAAAGTACTTTCATATGTTAAAGAAGACTCACAGGATACCGGAGGCGTTGCCATTGTCAAGTTCACTTGTTAGAGGGTTGTTTTTCCCTCCAGCAAGACGTTAGCATTAAGATGGTTGGGGGGAATGAAACATGAGAGACTATGGACTATGAGAAACAAACTGAGGGCTACAGAGGGGAGGGGGGTGGGGGAATGGGATAGACCGGTGATGGGTAGTAAGGAGGGCACATATTGCATGGTGCACTGGGTGTTATACACAACTAATGAATCATCGAGCCTTACATCGAAAACCGGGGATGTACTGTATGGTGACTAACATAATATAATAAAAAATCATTATTAAAAAAGAAAAAAAATAAAAATAAATAAAAAATAATAAAAATAATAAAAAAAATAAGATGGTTGGGGGCTTCCTGGAGGAACATCATGTATCCCACCCAGGAGTGGGGGTTGGGAGGTTGCGGGGTGTCAGCTTATGCTTTGTCTTCAGCCAGCCTTCTGCTCCCTCATCAGTACTATAACACATAGTTTACTAGGTGAGAGAAAGCTGACGCAGGATAATGAAGAAACATGAAGAAAAGATTTTTAAGGTTTGAATTAAGGATATTGAGATAGGGAGACTATCCTGGAACACCTGGGGGAGACCAATGTACTCACAAGGGTCTTTGTAAAAGTGAAGCAGGAGTGTCAAGCAGAGGTCAAAATGATGTGACTGCTGGTTTTGAAGACAGAAAACAGCCATGAGCCAGGAGTGTGGCAGCCTCTGGAAGTGAGAAAAAGCTCGAGGGTTCCCCTCCCCTCCCCCACTCTACCCTGAGACTCCAGAAGGAATGGAAGAGTCAACACCCTGATTTTAGTTCAGTGTGACTTCTGACATCGAGAAGATGAGAAGATAAATGTCTATTGTTCAAGCCCCTAAATGTGTGGTTATTTGTTTTAGCCGCAGTACAAACTGAGCGCAGCAGGCTAGAAGTCTGAGGCTGCGGTGACTGTTTCTGGCATGAGCTGGCCAAAGCCTACTTCCGAATAAAGCCAAAACAAGGAAGAGCCAGTGAGAGGCGAGTTCTGAGTGACATCATCGGGGCATTTGGATCCAGACTTCTTGAAGCCTGGGTTTTTCCATTTTTGTAGCCAACAAGTTTTTTGTGTTTTGCTTCAGTGACTTTGACTTGGCTCTTTCTTCCTTGTAAACAGATTTGTGTACAAATATTTTTCTTTACTATCTCAATTTTTCTTCTAATCGCCCTGGTTTGGTAGCAATATACTTATGCTCACCTGCAAAAGTGACTGATTGAGTAGACTAAGGTGTATCCCAAAGATGTAAACCTTTATAGCCACAGGAACTCATGCAGTGGAAAAACTGTTTATTTATATGGGAAAGTATTCAAGAATACATTAGGTTTTCACTAGAGGAAAAAATCGGAAAGCAGTGTTCACAGCAACACCCTGTCATATGAAAAACAGTTCAAAAAGTTAAAAAAGGGTTTTCTTATGATAATTTGGAAAGGTTAAAAGAGTTTTTTGACTACATTCTTCATTGAGGGACACAACCTGACTCTTGGAAAGCTTAGTAACACCTGTGCCCCAAACTGTTTTTAAACTTAAAATGCTATTGAAAAATATACTGGAGAAGTTTAGAATATTGAAAATTCCCCAGTCAAATAATTATAAGCTAGTATTAAGGCACGAACTCTCTATGTAAAAACGCAATCATGGTAATGCTGTTAATTTGACTTTTAACCTCACCGACAAAGATAAATGAAATTAGGTAGTATGCAATTACGACCTAGAAGAAGTGAGAACGGATTACAAGTGTAGGCACATTGTAGCACTATTATCATGCATTTCTTTCTTTCTCATAATCCATCTATGTATCTATTAAATTAATAAGATTGAGAGGCTGTAGCATTTGCCATTCTCTGGGGAGGCAGAGGGTCCAATGATTAATGAGCCATACACAATGTGTGATTCTAGGCAAGTTAGCCTCTTTGAGGTTTAATTTCTTCATACAAAATAGGGTTATCAGTAATACCCACAGCATAGTTTTGTTGAAACTACTAATTGAAATAATTCATATTCTGCACCTATCAGAATGTGGAGCACATAGACATAGGCAGTAAGTATTAGCTACTACTAATATTATTATTATTATCATCAATATAGTATTGTCAATAACTATTCAATATTGATAGTAATATTACTATTATTAACCACAGTAATTTTCTGTATAGCATGTAGTCTCTGTTTCCTCTGAGCCCAGAATCAACTTTTATTTTATCCTGTTTAATGAGGAAATGAGGAAAATGCCATCAATTAATTAACTTCATTCAAAAAAAGTAAAAAAAAAATCATATCTGTGAATTAAGGAATGTTGTAGGTACTGTTGCTGTTGAAATGAATAAAACTCAGTCTCTGATAGCTAAAGCTTGTGCTTCCGTGGGGGTACAGTAAAAAAATACAGGTTTAAGTCCTATAAAGTATTAGGTTTGCCACATTAGGTGTGTGTCCCTAGATGACTATTAATTAATTCAACCGAGAGGAGCTCTGTGAAGGCCCTGGCAGCAACGAGGGAAAGAAGACACAAACTTTCCAGCACCCGGGTGACTCAGTCGGTTAAGCGTCTGCCTTCGGCTCATGTCAAGATCCTGGGGTCCTGGGATCGAGCCCCACATCAGGCTCCCTGCTCAGCGGGGAGTCAGCTTCTCCCTCTGCCCCTCACCCCGCTTGTGCTTTCTCTCTTGGATCTCTGTCTCTCTCTCTCTCTCAAATAAATAAATAAAATCTTAAAAAAAAAAAAAAAGGAAGAAGCACACCTTGATATGACTTGACAACTAGCCTAAATCTGTAAATCTTGGTGACTACTTGGACCTCAGGGCTACAGGAGAGGGTAAACTCGAATGGCCCAGAGTTATCTGACTTGTGTGAGACGTGATACTTCCACTGAGTTTCCAGGCGTGTGAGCCAAGGCTGGGCTGTGGTGTTCTGGCAGTTGAGACCGGAAGGAGTGTGATTAGAGTAAGTGGTCAGAGTGGATGGAATTTGGGGAACACGGGAGCCCTCGGGCTCCAGCATGTGAAACTAAAGGGTGGTGTTCCAGACGACTCCAAGTTGTTCAACGGGACTATGAGCGGGGTGCCGAGCGATGGGGCCCTGGCCTAAGGCAGCCAGTAGAGACGCTCTCAAGACCATGGAGAAGGCACAAGAAATCCCAAAGTTCCTCTGCATGCCACCAGCTCTGGCCCCAGTTTCAGTCTGGGTACTGAGTGCCTCATGCTAGGACTGATAACTAAGGGGTGACAAGGCATTCCTGTGAATGCTTGGTGCTAGTTGTTATTCAGCAATCTGACTTTGGCTCCCCTTGGCCTCTCCCAGCTCTAGTAACTTCCGCCGCTCCTTCTAAACACACCTCCATCCTCAGCTCCAGAACGCACTCAGTGGACTGAATGTTTCAGCCGTGGAGTGAGTATCTTATCCAATTCTCTCCCACTCACTCAAGCTGGGCGGATGGAATCAAGTACTCTGCGGGGGTCTTAATAGTAAACGCTATGCCTTGAGGGAATTACAGACATAAAAAGAAATGCTGGCATTACTTTTTCCATCCTACTGGGGTTTTTTTCCTTTAGCAAAAGCAAGATGGACTCCTCTCCAAGTCCAGACCCCCCCCCCACACACACACAATGTCTCAGGGCATGTGGGATGGTGACTGTGGTGATTTGGGACTTGGTTCTTCTAAATGGTCCACTTCCTCCCGCGTGGCCTCATCAGAGGCAGTGATAGCATTACCAGAGGTTAACCTTTTCGTAAGCGTTTGCTGATGAGTGTTGGCAGCATGTGAAATTCTATTTGACAGTGGTTTGTTCTCTTTCCTCATTTTCTTAGGTGCATTTTCTTAGGACCAGTGGTGCATTAAAGACATTTAAGAAATACGGGGTGAAATTAGGTTCAAATCAGGGAGAATGGCTGATAGAGCAATTGGGAAACAATGAGATAGACATGATGTAGTTTTTCGCAGTTCTGTAATTAGAAAGAAAGAACGTGTTACACATGCAAAAGAATCAGATAGCCTCAGCTGGGAGGTGGAGGATGGAGAAATTCTCCAAACTCAGCAGTGGCAGGTTTTTTTACTGTGTGCCTGAATCCTGAGAGAGGCAGAGGAGGAAAAATAATGAAAAAATAATAAGATTTGTGGGGAAAATAGGAAATGTAATCTCGGATAGGCTGCCTTCGGTATGATCCGATGTTCGGGTGGATAGCAAAACGAGTAACATACACTGTGAAAAGGTTAAGGCACGATTCTAGAATGTAGCTGGGGTTCTAGATATGCGAGTCCCTGGATAGAATGTCTGACCTGTCCTGTGTAACACACCGGGCCATCGGGGTTGAATGAAGCCAATGCCCATGAAGGGGCTCTGCGAACCCTTAACACTCGTGTACGTTCATTATTTCTATGACTATTTTGAGAACTATGGCTTATGGACATCCTTTCTGCGTTTCCTTCAGTCCTATAGAATAGTATTTTTTTTCTCCGGAGAAGTCAATGACTTCCTCTCTATGTTCCTGGTACCCCCTAACCCCCCACCACACCCCCACCTCCGCACCTACACTGAGGTCTGAGGTTTCTGTAAGCCTCTCCCTGCTGCTCCTGTCACTGTGCCCTCAACGAGAGCACAGAAATACATCGCAGCATCCTCCAGCCAGGACTCTGAGATCCTGAGACTGAAGGATTTTTTTGCTTTCTGGAAGTCCACAGAGAAGCGATCCTTCATTGCATTCTCTTGCTTAAAAGCTTCTTGGTGAATAATGAGAATCAACTCCCCGCTGGGGGGCTGTTTGTACCAGAACAAATAATAATTACTGTCACTAGTGTCATACGTGCAATGCAGGGTCACAGTCTCTGTCTCCCACACAGACGTGTCTGGTTGAGTCTGAGTGACCTTCTGGGCTGTGTTGGAACCTGTGGGAAAGAGGAGAGGGTATCTCACACCAAGCAGATAAGTCAGGCAGACTCACAAGCTGATCCCATGCCCCAACCACCTTCCCTCTTGATCCGAACCCCAGGCAGCACGTATCAGCTTTCTGCCTTTCTATCCCTGGGCTCTGCGATGCTTATGTTCACGTGCTAGGACGCTCTCCTTCCCAGGACTGTTAGATCACACTATACACGAAGGCCCACACCTTCCTTACCAAGACAGGTGGACAGCATGACTGCCCACAGCAGGCTGACGAGCAGCATGCTGACAGCTCTCCCCTGTGGGGTGAAGAAGCGTCTCGAGCTCTGAGCTGGGCTCTCCCCTGCTCTTCAGAGCAGGAAATGATCTGGCAGGTGGGTGGCTGATTTTATCTCATGAAGGAAATTTTGCCTAATACGTTTAGGAATTTCAAGTGAAACTGTAAAATGTTTTCTGAGTTCTCCTATTCTGGGGTGAAAATAAAGGAGAAGGGAGCTGGCAAATTTATTTCTGATGTGCCCCAATCTTGGAGAGGAGAATGGGACCTGGGGTGGCAGGCAGAAGTGGCAGGGTTTCCTTGGCAACAATGGCAAACTCTGTAATTTTTCTTTCTTTTCTTCAAAACCAAAAATGACACAACAAGAATGATAAATATGAACAATTAATTATGAGTGATAAGAATATTGCTGTTATATGAATGTATTCAATTTTTTATATTTCTACAATTTCTTCACAGAAAGAATGAGACAAAGATCGATGTTTGTAACTGAAAAGAGCACTGACCAGACTCAGAAGCACAACATGTCGTGTCTAACCATGCTCCTATTTTCCATGGATTCTTTAAAAAATAAGCCCTTGTTCGTGCTGTACCAGGAAACTCCACAACAATGACCAAGGGAGTTCTCACAGCACTGAGTCATCACACAACCCGTGTGAGGAATTGTCCTCCTCACGTTCCATCTTGAGGAAAAGTTGTGAACAAAGAACGTTTACAACGCTATACTATGATCCCTTAGAATTTTGCTTTTTCAAAGGAAGTGACTGAGATACTCATGTAATTCCAGTGTTGGAGTCCCCAAGCCCAAGTGTGAATGGGGTCCTGTCGCAGAGGAGGAAGTGTCTGAGGAGCTGGGTTCTCTGTGGTGCAGAGGTAGGTGGCTGAGTCCCTCCACTCAGAGACATGTGCAGGGAGTCATGACAACTGGGACCAGCCCTGAGTGAGGCTGTGAAAATCTCTTGTGCCCCCAAACTCAATTTGATAGCCATGGAAGTACTTTTTCTAGATCATCGTCATCCTTGTCCCCTGATTTGAATTCCTGTATTCTGGCTTTGGATCCCTGAAAGTCAGCTCCAAAACAAGGATTTGTGTATAAGCAGCTTATTTGCAGGTCATTCCAGGAAATGTTGGTAGGAAGTTAATCAGGGAAGGGAAGGAAGCCAATACAGGATGCTGTCAACAAGCTACTTGTGACAGTTGCCAGTTGCAGCTGATTCTAGCTAGTAACTCTGGAAGACAGCACAGAACGCTCTTTGGTGTCATTCCAAGTGAGGCATGAAGGAGCTGGAGAATTCATCTGTAAACTCATTGTCCATCCCTGAGGGAGGGCTGCTGTGAGGGCATTAACTCTGCAGCACACCTGGCTAGCCCTGCGCACTGGTCGCGTGTGTTCCCATGGCCAGAAGAGAGTCCTCGGAGTCGCCGCGTTTTTCACTGTGTAGGGGTGACTGTCAAGGGGATGTGAGTAGAACACCAACAACGTCTGTACAGCCCATCCCTCGCACTGCTGAGATCCACTTATGCTCTATGTCAAATCCACTCGGATCACCAGTTCCTTAAAAAAAAAAAAAAGATTCACAGAAAGATCAATGAGACAAATTGTAATTGCAATAGTTGATTTCATGGCTGTAATTCATATTTATTATCTCTCTCGATCTACGTTCTATACCACTCAGTCTTGATCTTCCCAAACTTTGGCTAATACATCTACTGGTCTAAGTTTCTAGCTCAGTGAGATAACCAAGATCTCTACCCCTGGAGGGTCTAAGGCCCTCATTATTCTTCCCTCGTCAGGTCATAGTTGCCACCATTGCTTACTTAGAGTAATCTCTGCCACGAATGCACTGAAAGTCATCCCAGTGAATCCTCTGGGATTCAGCCGTATTTTCCCAGCTCCCATTAGGTAGCAACCACCCTGTAGCCTCATGATGATCAAACTAGATTGCCGCTGCCAGTGTAGTAATTCCTTTCTTGGCCTTCCAGTCTTCTGGCGTGAAGACCTCCAAATGACCAAGTGCTATATGTAATTTTGGATGAGGTGAAACTTCTCTGTGTTTCCCTGGTAGCAGCATCCCTCTTTTCCTTTCCCTTCAAAGCGAAATAGGTCCTCTAGTTCAGAGCAGTATGAGAACAGGAAGCATCAACATCCAAGTGAGTCACTGAAAATGAGAGTTGGCCGGGGAGACAGTCCTATTTCTACCCCTTGGCTCCTAGACCCATGTATTTTATCTAATAGGGACGTAGCATCATAAGGAATAGCTCTCCAAGCTCTCAGAGCACCGTCCCTAACTGGGGCTTTACCTGACCTGTAAGTGATCATTCCGGTGTGGTTTGTAGATAATACTGGAGGAGCGTCAGTATCCCCAGTGGTCACATGTCCATTGTCACACCTCTTTGCTATTACATGGATTTGTTGATGCAAAGGGAAGTGAAACCCTATAATCATCATGATAATCACCCAGCCCCTCTGAGCCCTCAGTTCACGCTGCTCTGTGTGGCAGTGTGGAGGGAAAGCAGATCATGCCCAGAGTGCGTGTTAACCCGGATAAGAGAAGATTTCTGCTACCTCCAGGGCAGAAGTGGTCCAGTGTAATCAACGTGGCAAAACCAGTGGCTGGTTGGTCCCTCGAGGCGTGATTGCATATTGAACGCTCAGTGCTGTGTCTGCGGCTGACAGGTTGGGTATCTGGCAGCAAAGGAGCCAAATCCGATGTACTGAGAGAAAACCCGAGCTTCCGGGCTCATGGAGAACTTCTGTCGCTTTGGTTAATCTGTTCACAGGCCCACTTAAGCATTGAAATAGACTGGAGACGGGCTGGTGACGTCCTCTGGATGGATCGTTTTGTCCACGTGGTTCTTGGGCACTTCCTTGTAGTGGATGCTCTGTGGTGGGTGTTGCTGGGAGACACAATGATCCAAACACTGTGCTTACACTCATGGCTCCTCGTTTCATGGTCACCCCAAGTGTGACTCGCCCTCCTCCCATCCACCTGCTCAGGGTTCTGACCCTAGAGAAGAGCAGATGCTGGGCACTTTTCAAAGACTTACAACTTCTGGTTATACCCCCTTTGACTCTTCCCTGGACAGCCAGGTGGACTTCTGTCCTTTTTTTTGGAGGAACCAGATTTTCAATCATACTGCGCTATCTTTACACTCTGCCCTTTATAAACTTTATACCGTTTTCCCTCAGCTTTTGGTACTAGATCGTCTAAGCCAGTCTTTTCAGAACGTCAGAGTCTATTTTCTTTCACTACTGAATTTTACGGTCATGACTTTTAAGATTTTGTATTTTCGGTGTATTTGCAAAAGTCTGCAAAGGAGCTCAAGGGCAAAAATTTTATTCTGTGCTCTCTTTGTTCTTTTGTTCTCTCTCCTTTCTGATATTGAGCTTCAGGATTTTGGACTAGTTTTAACAGAGTAAAGACTGATTCACACTGAGAAACAAAATACATTAGACATTATTTGAAAACATCATCCCTCTGCCCATAATCTTCAAATGAAATATTTGGCATGAGGTTATAAAAAGCCCCTCATGTTTCCCTTTGCTCAAAGTTAAAGCCTGTGCCCCGGAGCCCTTGTGGAAGGGGGTGCAGCGCGGAGCAGGGTTTGGGTGCAGGGCACGGGTGCCTGAACAGCACTGTGCTACTTGCCACGCACAGGACCGTGCTCGAGTTGTGGAGGTGAGACTCGTTCACGCGCAGGGAAAAGTGCTGCCCCTCACTGTTAAGACTGGCTGTGAATCTCCCACTGATCTTCTCCTTCTCGTTTGATCGCACTTCTATCAGGACGTGGGGGCTTTTCCCAGGATCCTGCCTCAACCATTGGGAGAAGCACAAAGTGTTGTCTCTGTAGCTGCAGTTCACTGTGAAGCTCCTGCCTTCCCAAACTTTCAGGTGGGGAGGGCTCTGCTCCATTGGTGGTTGTCCATTTGACCCTGTTCAGGAGGAGGGAGAAGATTTTCATACACGAGAAACTGTTCGGTTTCTTTAAAGAGTTCTCCCTCAGGGACCCCTGAGGTCCCTGCAGATTTCATTCCCAGAGCGGCACCCTCTCCCTCCCTTGGCCCTTCCCCTCCCCCTCACTCACAGGTTAGCTGGACACACAGGAGTATCAGTGAAGCTTTCATGGGAATCTCCATTCCTGCTTCTTCCTGAAGTCTCTGAAGATTCAGTTTCGAGGCCTGGAACTGACAATGTTCACTGTTCTAGATTCTTCTGCTTCTTTTGGTTTGGAAGCTTGGGTGATCTTCATTCTGTTCTCACAACCAATCAAAATCTGACCTGTCATGTCAATCTCAGCATTGAATATCCTCTTTCCTGCTTCTCCCATCACACAGTTCTAGTTCCCAGCCAGTCACTTCTGCCCAAGGAAGCACTGCCCCCATGTGGTCTCCATTTTTTTATTAAAAAAATTTTTTTTTCATTTTTTTCCTTAATACAATGTAACTTGTAATGGTAGATCAAAGAAAGATGGACCATACAGAGAGGGAAAAGCAAACAAAAAAGAAATAAAACAAAACATAGTGTCAAAATGTTCTCCAGTAATGACTGTCCGAATATTCTTTGTCCCTGGAACTCTCTTCCTCCCACTCCTCACCTTTAATGAAAATCTACGAAGTTCTTTGCCTATATGACTCCTGACTACATTCTGAGGGGTATAAATCAAAGGCTGAGAAAAGATCTGATCCTTTCCCTCCGTCAGTTAGGGTCTGCCATGGCTTTGTTATATCTTTCAATCTGGACAGGTTTAAATTAGCTGAAAAAGTTAGACCTTTTCCAAATTCCCTCTGAAAATATAAAGGAGGGAAATATAATATCTTTTCTTGTAATATATTCTCGGATGTGAGAAAGCAACCTGGTATCTGACTCCCACTGAAAATGCTCCTGTGTGTCCAGCTAACCTGTGAGTGAGGGGGAGGGGAAGGGCCAAGGGAGGGAGAGGGTGCCGCTCTGGAAATGAAATCTGCAGGGACCTCAGGGGTCCCTCCAGGGTTTATTCCAAGGAATGCAAAATAAATAAGGAAACTTCTTCATTTTTAAAGACTTTATTCATTCATTTGAGAGAGAGAGAGAAAGAGAGAGAGATTGAGGGCATGAGCAGGGGGAGGGGCTAAGGGAGAAGCAGACTCCTCACTGAGCAGGGAGCCTGACTTGGGGCTTGGTCCCAGGACCCTGAGATCATGACCTGAGCCAAAGGCAGACACTTAAGTGACTGAGCCACCCAGGTATTCAATAAGGAAAATTCTTTAAAAAATGTGCCTTTGCAAAAATCTGAGTGTTTCTTATATTTCGACCTGGGCACCTGTGCAAATTCCAGTAATTTTTCATATTGGTTTTTACATATTAGCTATCTGAAACCTTGTTTTCTGGTTTCCTATATTTACAGAAAGGATTAGGGACTGGAAGAAGAGAGATTAAGGAGGAAAGTTCTCTTCTATTCTTTGCATCCAGTCCTCACTCTGATGACTCTAGGTATCTACCACTTAAACACATTTCCTTAGCGGTATTCCCTGGACAAAACGCTGGCCCTGACACACCTACCCCCACCCTCCCTTCCTTCACTTCCTACTGTGCCCCTGAGGTGAGCGACTGAGAGTTGCTGATTGAGTAAAGAGCTGTGATCTTCTCTGATGTCAATTGTGGATTTTAGTCTTTCATTCTTCATGTATGAAATTATGCCCAACAGGGAGACTGTTTCTTCCAGCTTTTTCCTGAAGTGCGATGTAATTGTAACTCAGACTGAAATTAGCCCCCTCTCAGAGATGCAGAGTCAAAGGTGAGCTGTGCTCTACCTTCCCCTGTCCTCTGATTTCTGGAATCAAATCTGGAACTACAGAAATGCTAGCAAAACTTCTGGGTGGTTTTCTTAAGAGTGTCTCTCTATTGATAAGGATACTTAGCNGGAATGTTCTCAAAGGTGGGAATTTAGTTTGGGAAGAATAGAAGGAATTGTTTCAGGTGTTTGGAAGAAGTAACAATTATAGGAGAGTTTCCTTGGAATTTTTTTTTCTTTCTTGTTGCAGGTATGATGATTTCAACATTCCAGGTAGGTACCAACAGGAATGTGTCTAGTTAAAGAGGATTGACAATTTTCCCGAGCAATGGTAGACAGGTTGAGTGCCTGCTACCAGAAGTTCATGCAACTTAACCTAGGAGTGTTGTTTAATAAAATGTTACAAAATAAAATATTCGAATTGTGCAGTTGGGGAGACTGGAAAAACACATATAAAGTTAACTAACTCTAGGGGGCAGTGTGGGCTAGGCCTTAGCGCTCAACAACACTATAGTCAAAGAACAGGAGTCAAGTACTTGCAGTTACGAATGAGTACCTTAATAACTGGCATAAAAGCTAGGAAGCAAAATCATAGGAACATCTCCATTGATGCAGAAAAGGCATGTGACAAAATACAACACACATTCATGTTAAAAACACCGAAAAAAAAAAAAAACAAAAAAAAGGAATTACTAACGAATTCCTCAACATAAAAAAAAAAAAAAAAAAAAAAAAAGGATATGCCCAAACCAGCACCTACTTACGTGGAAATGCTAGAAACTTCCCTATGAAAGTTAAGAGAAAGACAAAGTCCACTATCTTTACCACTATTTAACATCGTGTTGGAGCCACTAGGTAATGTGGTCAGCTCAGAGAAAAAGATTTAGAAGCATAAGAATTGGAAAGAAAGAAGTAAAATATCGCCTGCATGTTTGCAGATGAAATGATTGTATGTTCAGAATACCTCAAAGAGAAGGGAAAAAACCACTACCGAAAGACAGGTTATAATATAAACAACCACTTAAGTACAGCATTCATACACAAAACCAAAAAACAGTTGAGGGAAGGGAAACATGTGGAAGAGAAGAGCACATCTTCCATTGCATAAAAGTAAAAAAGAAAGAGAAAGGAAGGAAAATTCTTAAGTGCAAACTGAGAGGAGGCAGATGGGTCAACTAAGTGGAATGGCGGGTCAATAAAGAGGCCCAACTGTATTTGGATATTCCGTATATGTTGGACAGCATCTCAAATCAGTGTGTGTGTGATGGGGGGGGGGGT
Organism: Ursus maritimus; assembly: GCF_017311325.1. NCBI lineage: Eukaryota > Metazoa > Chordata > Mammalia > Carnivora > Ursidae > Ursus > Ursus maritimus. The sequence continues at coordinate 158,217 of NW_024426575.1, forward strand.
GACTCCTCCGTATGTTGTACTAACTCGTATCTCTTCTAGACACTTCTACGAGATTGTGATAGAGTCCCATTTTAGACCAGTAGTCTTCAAACTGGGGTTCATGTATTTTCAGAGTTGTATGAAGACACCCCATGGGTTATGTAGGCATAGAGAATTCTAAAGGAATCCAACTGTGTATATGATTTTCTTAAACCTGGTCTCCCTGGAACATGATTGAGACTCCGACGTCATGCTGCTGCTGCTTTCCCATTTCCCTTTCCACTTTACCCTTCCCTTAAAAAAAAAAAAAGTATACGTTTCAACCATCCTGAATCTTATTACTATGGTGTATTACTCCAGAGTGCCCAAATCTGCAAAGTACCGCACGAGGAGAGAATTCATTGGCTTCTTCAGAGGGGGAATTCTTAACAGGTAAGCAAGAACTATAACAAGACAGGGATATATTTCAATTAGGCAACAACCTCAAGACAAGATCCCTTGCATCTATCATCTATCATATCTATCTATCTATCTATCTATCTATCTATCTATCTATCTATCTATCATCTATCTATCTATCATCTATCATCTTAGAATTAGCATTTAGAAATGAATTGGTTGTTGCAGGGAAAAGAGAAACTTTCCCCTTTCTTCCCTTCTAGGTTTTTTGGCTGGTCTACTAATTACATTGACGTAAGACAGATTAACAGAAGAAAAACATTTATTTGTACAGAGAGGAGCTCAAAGATATAGGAGTCTCAAAGAAGTGAACAAAACAGGTGGCTTTTCTATCTTTTATTCAAAGAAACAATACATTTGTCAAGAATTGACAAGACAAAAGGGTTTGGGCTTGACGTAGTAAATTAGGAAAGAAGTAGCAAGTTTTGTTTAGGCGGCCTTCTCGGCCTTCAATTCCCTATCTCCAGCAATAAGGAGAGCTTTTACCCTCCAGGTGGAGGAAGGGTACCCCTTCACATGGGGAACTGATTTCCTGCTTTCAGGGGGACAGAGGAGGGTCAGAGTGTTCTTCTGGAACCAGCTGTTTCTTAAGTGACTTTAATTCAAAGCAATCAATATGCCATAGTGGCATAATTTAGGGTGGCTTGCCCCTGAACCCCACTATTATCACTGGAACCCAGCATATAACATCATTATTTGAATTGAAAATGAAATCAGACTTTTTCTGATAGGCAATAAATTTTGTGGGGCCAGTTCGTTTGACAACATGGGATATGAAGAAAGAGAAGAGTTAAAGAAGACTCCAAGGTGTTTGGCTCTGATCACTAGGTACATTATACCGCCTATTTTTTTTTTTTTTATATATGGAGAAGAGCAAGGGAAGGGCCTTTGGGAGGGAATCAGGCACTATGTTTTGGATATGTTAAATATTGGATGCCAATTAGACATCCAGTATAGATGTATGCATGTATGAGCCTGCCTTTCAACAGAGAGGGCTGGGTTGGAGATGTAAATTTGTGAATCAACAGGGCAAAAGTCAGTGCTAATTAAAGCCATATTTCTAGGTGAGATCATAGGGGAGGTAGAGCTTTACCTTCTCCCCCTTAGGGTCTCCAGGTGGGCCTGAAAATTAAGTTTAAATAAGTAGATTAACAGGGGAAAAGCATGTGGATTTTATTCAATAATTTGTACATGTACAGGGAAGCCTTCATGGAAAAATGGGGACCCCAAGAAGTAGCCAGGACTAAGTACTTACATGCTGAGTTGAACTGAGTGGCAACTGCGGACAAGGAACTAGAACATATGGGTAGATGAAAGGGGAAGATAAGAGTGATTTTAACAAGGTCTGTTTGCACAACTCCCAGCTCTGGTGTTCCGGATGCTTCCTTTCTGGGATAGGGAGGGCGTCTTTTGTACAGGAGTCTCATCGCCTGCTATCAGGAAGAAAAAGAGGTGTGTTTGTTGAGGGGATTGTCAGAGAACCCTTTTTGCTCCTGCCGTTTTCTAAGCACTTCAGCTCAAAATACCAATATGTCAAAGTGGCATGTTTTTGGGTGGCATGTCTTGAACCCCTTCAAGATTATTTAAATAGAGGATGAATGTTAGAGCTCCTGGATGGCTCAGTCAGTTAAGTGTCTGTCTTTGGCTCAGGTCATGATCTCAGGGTCCTGGGATCAAGCCCCACATTGGGCTCCCTGCTCAGCGGGGAGTCTGCTTCTCCCTCTCCCTCTATCCCTCCCCCCACTCATGCTGTCTTTTGCTCACTCTCAAATAAATAAATAAAATCTTTGAAAAAAACAAAGACGATGAATGTAGAGAAAGCACATGTTTGAGAACTGAACCCCGAGACAGTGCAACGTGGAGAGGTGAGCAAGATGGGGGGAGGTCTGGAGAAGGGGACTGGGCAGCAGTGGTTTGTGAGGTGGAAGGAGAACCAGGAGAACACAGAGTCCCAGAATTTGGGCAAAGATGGGGCTCAGGGAGAGAGTAGCCGCAATGTCACATTTTTCTGAGATTCAGTAAGATAAGGAATTGTAATGGATCACTGGATTTGTTGATCGGAAACTCATTTGGGACCTTAGCAAGAGTAATTTCAGTGAAGTGGTAGGAAGGAAATCTGACTGGAGTGGGTTCAAGTGTAAAGGGGGTAGGGTGTAGAGATCACAAACTTAGAAAACTTTTTTTTTTAAAGATTTTATTTATTTATTCGACAGAGATAGAGACAGCCAGCGAGAGAGGAAACACAAGCAGGGGGAGTGGGAGAGGAAGAAGCAGGCTCATAGCGGAGGAGCCTGATGTGGGGCTCGATCCCACAATGCCGGGATCACGCCCTGAGCCGAAGGCAGACGCTTAACTGCTGTGCCACCCAGGCGCCCCACAAATTTAGAAAACTTTTAAAGGAGTTTTCTTATTAAGAAAGACAAGGAACAAAAAGGGTGTTAACTGTTTTTACCCATTGAACCACTAAGTCCAGTTCTAGGCTGCTGTTCTAATGAAATGATGAAAAATTTAAATTAAAATTTAGATTTAAGGGGTGCCTAGCTGGTTCAGTTGGTGGAACATGTGACTCTTGATCTTGGGGTTGTGAGTTTGATCCCCATGTTGGGTGTAGAGATTGCTGAATGAATGAATGAATGAATGAATGAATAAAATTTAGATGTAAGATTGTTACCATAATGCTATTTTAAATGATTTAAAATTGGAAATAAAGAACCAAAATATCCCCAAACAGGAAAGTTCTAAAGTTAAGTGTGGCATGCCTATGGTGTTAATAAAAGAACATAAAAAGAACATAGAAAAAGAACATACAATTGTTCCTACCATATGATAATAATGTGCAAAAAAGTCAAAGAGAAACAAGTAAAAATGAGTGCTTATCTGTGTGGCAGAGTTGAGAATGTTTTCAGTATTTTTCCAATCAGAAATTTGTAAACATACTTAGGATTAACATGACTCATATTCCTTATAATGAAGATAAGCCAATGATTATCTGCCTTCACATAATTCTGATTATTTTGACTAGAAACTGCTTCCATGCACCATAAATTCAGGTCATAAAATAGTGCAAAAGTTTCCCCTCCCGCTTTGGCTGTATTAATTATGGATCTTTTGGTTGTAAATGACAGAATCTTGACTCATGCTGGCTTGTTCCCCAAAGACAGGATTTTGACTCTTGCAGCTCCAGGCAGAGCTGGGTCTGCAGGCTCAGAGGCTGCTCTCAGAAACCTGTCTTTCTTCTTCTCTCAGCCTGGCTTGCTCTCTTAGACTAAGATGTGAACGATGCTCTCACACGTATAGTGAAGAACTCGCACAACTCAGAAATACGAAGGCTCTACCGGGCAGAAAAACATGGAAGGCGCAGATGCCCACTTAAAGAAATCTGTCTGCAAAGCAGTTATACTAATTTATTTCTCGCATCTTTGTGTTTACCCTCTTTTCCACACTGGTTTCTGGTTTTGAGATGCTGTGAACCTATTCTGATAACAAATCTTGAGTGTGCCCTTTTGGACAAATCTTCTCTGTCCATGGCCGATGCCCATTTCTCCTCTCTTCCTTCCACATTGTCCTTGGTCTCTGCCACCACTCAAGATCCAAAATGAGTCTATTATAGCGTCGCCCAACATTCTGCAGCGAGAAAATCTTCCCTGGACACGAACAGAGGTTCCTAAGTGAGTGGGATTATTCTAACTCTACTGATTGCTTTTCCAGGATGGATTGTAGATATTGACGAAAATAAGTGGTGCAAACTTTGACTGAAAGCTTCCTTCATCCAGCACCGAATAATATTATAGAAACCCTTCTATTTGATGACGTGGCTTTCTCTTTCTCACTGTGGTCGGTTTCTAATTTTAAAGAATGCTTTTCTCTTCTGAATGATGTGGAAATAAGATAGAACCACCGAAAGGCAGAACAACGTGTTAGTTTTACTATAGTGTTGATGTCTACTTTTAAAGTGTTTACTTGATTCTCAAAACCTGCACCAATTAGTTGAAAAACAGCTACAAGTTCCCTAAAAGCTTAGCATATTGCTGCCTGAAGAACCATTTCTGTTTTATGTACACCAAACCATAGTTTTCTAAAAGTAAACCAAATTAGACACCAAACATGTTCGTGATGATAAAAGAAAGACACAGAGGGGTAAATTAGAATTTAGCCCTAACGTCTAAGGACTTTCTGCCCGGTTTATCCTTATGGCAATTTAATCCCCTGAATAGCAAGAAAGTAGATGGGAACGCAGCTAAACCACACCCATACAGCTTCAAAGGAGGGTAAAATCTCATGTGAATTCAGGAGTTATTTTCGATGAAAATCATGCAAGGGTTTTTGCAGCCAGACAAGGAAGAGAGCAAAGTATAAAGTGAAGCAGAATTTTGCTCTGTTTTATGTGTTTGGTCTGTATTATTTGATTTAAAGTTTGTTCTTTATGAGGTTACGAATGGGGAGAAGTGGTTAATCTCCCCCTTCCCGCAAACGAAACTCAGGCTGGAAAGTGATCATAAAACTGGAAAACATTTGGGAAAGCGTTTAGATTTTTCCTTTTCTCCAATACGGGCTATTAGTTGCTGGTTGAATTGCTCAGGAAAAAGGAAATTTATCTGTTCCTAGAATCAATTATTATGGAAATCCAGCATTTCCATACATTTAGAAATGTGCTTACAACAGTAAATCGTTGATGTTATTTAACAGTTTAAATGTAGATGAACAGCTCATTCTGAAAAACAATTTCAAGTTATTCCTTAATTTTGTTTATGGTAAAGACGGATAATCTCATGATTTCTCTTTGTCTGAAAGGAAACCCCATTCTGTGTAGTCTCTTGGACTAAGAGTTGCCTCAAGCTATCATTTTATATTACCTCACAGTACTATCCAATAAAAATTGTCCTTTTTAGTAATATTAAAAGCCTTTAATTTCCTAAACTTTTCTTGCTTATTATTTCTTGACCTTTGCCCTTAATAAGTTTACCCTGCCTAGAATGCCCCTCATTTAAATTAGTACACATGCTTCAAGTACAAACTCCAATTCCAGTTTCTATGAATCTGGAAGTAATTTTTTTTATTGGTGGTGAATTGTACAGGCATTTTAGTTGTTTGGTTCTTTTATGGCATTTTCCCCATTCAAAACTTAAAATTCTTAATTTTGCACAAAATCAAATCATATCATAATTCTTTCTATAACATCATTGGAAAATGGACACTCCACTTTTCTTTGAATATTTTTGGTAATGAGGAATCTTTGACCCTTAAAAGCTGTTTTGTTTTGAAAAAACTCTAGCTGAAATTTGTCTCCATATAAATTCTAACCATTGGCTATAAAAATGCCTTTACACGTGGGTCATTTGCCCATTCGACTCTCATTAAGTAAATACTTATTGGTAAGAAAAAAATTGATGTCTTCACAAGGCTTACATCGAGTGAGATATTCTCGTCTATTAGACAGTAAGCTCTCTGTGTATAGGCTTTATGCCTAAAATATTTTATATTGCTTAACAAAGTGCATAGAGAGAAGGAAACAGAAAAGCCTCAGATATGAATATGAGAAACATCATTTTGTGCTGATTAGTAGCTGAAGTCAGTGGCCTTCTTGTGGGGTCATGTACAGACTGGAGGTGCCAGCGTCCTCATGTCACAGGGCAGAACTTGGTGCCTGTGTTTATGACCCGCAGAGAGCCATGTTCTTCTTACTGGTTGGGGTTCTCACTCTTGCTTTCTGCTTGAGCTCTGGAATAATGAAAGCTCGAAGGACAAGGTCTTTCCCAGCATTGTGTCTGGAACATAAAAACCAATAGTCTAGTGTCACTGCCATTAAAAATAGGACCCTCTCCCTCCTAGGTCCTTGTGGGCTGGGGACGCTGCCCCACTCTCTGTTGGCTCTCTGCCCTGCTCAGAGAGAGAAACAAACACAGAAGATGAGACATTAGCTCTCCACTTAGTCAGTGATTCATTTCATTTTCCCAACTTTTCTGGAAACAAATGAGCAAAACTTACTTTTAAAGGGCTAAAGTAAGACCTAAATAAATGAACGGCCAGATAACATTTCTGTATAGGAAAACATAATGTCCTAAAAAGTCAAACTTTCCCATGTGACTCCAATCAAATCCCACAGTTTGAACCAGACAAAATGAATGAGATAGAACAAATATCCTGGAATCGTGAACTACATTTTGAAAAAGAATATTAAAATTGGATTTTCTTATTTATTCCATAAAAACTTACTCTAAACAAAACAATATGATCTCGGCACAGGATTAAGCTGGTAAGCAGAACATGGTGAAATCCAGAAGAGATCCAAATATTACTGGTTCCATGAGAGTATTTCAAGTCATGGGATAAAAATAGGAATCGGTTTTAATTTTTCTTGCTATTTGCTAATAGTTTGCTTTGCTGTATCAACTTCTCTTTTCCACTAGGAAACTGGTTATCCTTCCTTTTCCTCTCACTTTTTACACCAGTTTTGCTCCAGCAATTCACGTATTCATATCGAACCTTAATTACCATCGTAGAGTCAAAGCTGGGCCTGCACCTGCAGCAGGAAGGCTCCAGTGGCTCCAAGGACAGGTGGACTGTGCTGTCCTCTCACACTTCATCCCTTGTCACCCCTCAGAGGCTGCACAGAGAATAAGGGACTCTCGTTCTCTCCTGGCCTGAGCAGCCTGATTTCCCTGATTGTTCAGACTGTTCTTCCTCTGCACGAAGAGCCCCAGGTTGGGAAGGAGAGGTTCCTGCCTCTTCTTCTTGATGATCTCTGCCTGGCTAGAGATTACGTCTCAGCAGCAGAATTCAAATGCTTGATTTCTGTGGATGCTGTGTTAGTGGTTTCTTCAGGGGGCTACCATTTTCTGGAAGCCTCGGGTACAATGTCTTCCTCCCCACCTGCACGCTTGGACCACACTCCACGGCATCTTGCTGCGAGGGACCCCTGCCCGTGGCAGCTCTTTGGAGGCCGGTGTAGATTCAGACAAGTTGGCTCAGAACCTGGAAAGATTCTTTATTCATGGAAAATGGCTTCAATAATCAGTGGGATGCAGGCTACGGCGTCTTCTTTTAGCCCTGGCTATCGTTCTCTTGTATTTTCTCTTCTTGCCACAAGGACCTGACATGCTCTGCCAGTTAAGAAACTCATTATTATCTAGACACACGACTGTAGGCGGACCTCAACTTAGTGGGGTGCGTGGAGGCTGGACGAGCTGCCCCAGTCCTACAGGGAGGAGTCACGTGGGACAAGTTAAACATCTTCCTCCTTTCTGCACAAGACATGCATTTTCCAGAAGGGTCACCTCTTGATGCTCCCAGTCTCCCCTCTAATATCTCTTTTGCTGACATCAAACTGGTTTGGCCTCTCATCTCAGTGGGATGGCCAAGAATTTCTTCTTTCGTGTTGTTACTGGGGAATTTAGCAATTATCCTCACCAGCACCCAAGTCTGCTGTGATTCTTACACTTTTCTTGTAATGTTTGGAAGCAGGTAAAGTTCTTAATGAGGACATATACCATTTGGTTACACATGCATATATATACACACATATATATATAGGAAAGTAAAATAGGACAAGGACATTGCAGTTGTGGAAAGCAGACTGTATAAATAAAGATAATTTTCAAATGGCTGAAAGATTTTATTGTAAAAATCAAAAGAAGACGATTGGCTAAAAATCTAAGATATTTGTAGCTATGCGGACTATGGGAGATGACATCGAACAGTTGCAGGAGCCTCGGCTGGAGCATTTGGGTATGGGCTGCAGCCGAAAAGACAAGATGACGCCGGGCCCCCACGGCACACAAGCAGGAAGCTGGGTCTCTGGCTGGGTGGCTGTGATGTGCAGGGTGCTGAGAAGTTCTTTCTCATCTAATGTGCCTTTTAACTTTCCTGACTTCTCAGTCCCACCTGCAATTAGTCTAAGCAAAAAGATAAGCATTTTCTCTTTTTGCTGAAACCAAAAGAGGCTCTGAAAGCTGGTCGCTTTGTAGCTGCCGCTGAGAGTTGCGCTGTCTCCCTCAGGGACAACCAGAGATGGGGGGCTCTGGATCACTTTGTCTTCACGGCTCACCCATGTTCAGAAAAAAGGAACAAATAAATCACTCAGAGAAAGAGTGATGTCAGATCAAGTCTTCTCAGAGATCATAATTATTCTCCATTGGAACCATAGATGCTCCCGGGTAAGTCAGGATGCAGGCTCCATGCCCAGAGTGGGCTCAATCTCACAACCCTGAGATCATGACCTGAGCCAAAATCAAGAGTCAGACTCTTAACTGAACCCACCCAGGTGCCACTATCTCCTCTTTTTAAGCTAAAAAAATAATAATAATAAAAAAATCAATTTCTACTTATTCTTTGCAAATTCATTTTTTTATTATTAAAGAAATATATGGACATTGCAGAACATTTGGAAACTACAGGGAAGCACCAGGAATAAAATATAAATCCCCTGCTGTTCTAACCTCTACCTTCAACATGTCTCCATCCAGGACTTTTTTTTCTTTTTTCTTCATAAAATATATCATAGATTTGTTCAAAATAAAGTTACTTTCTTTTCTCATTTTCTAAAATTGCCTAAAGCATTGTAGACTTTAAGCAGTGGTGAGAGGGATAGATAGAACATTTGCTCAACATTTGGAAACAGTGATCCCGCCCCTAACTGTCCCAGCTCATGATAATCTAAGGTACTCAATTCTGGTGTCCACCCTGCCTTCCCACCCAAGTGCGTGGTTGCTAGAATCTCCTAACCATCCTGCTAGATGTCCAAGACACCACTTGGCCTTGAGTTGTTTAAAGGCACTGCAAGGTGATGTCTTCAAGCTTGGCTGAGGGCTCAAAAGGTTCTTACTGCAGAGGGAGAGAAGTGGTCACTTGCATGAAGTGTGGAAATTTACCTGGAATAGGCTTTATGGGCCACCATCCTTCTGGAGATTCACCTGGAGATAGGGCTAGTGGGTGGCGAAGGCCATGAACTAGTGTGGCTCTCGGGCACTTAAACTATGTCCTTGGCAGCTGCTTCCTGCCTCTCGCCCATTCTTAATTCCCTTCCTCCAATCAAGGGCTTGACATTGCATGTCCCGCTCGTCCTGACTCTCCAGCCTCTCCCGGCTTCCCTTAGAAATCCTCTTTATCCCTTCACATCAAAAGTCTCATTATCTTCTTTTTTATTCGTTTGTTTCTCCTAGAAGAGTCTCCATGCTTCATTCAAGCAGAACTTTATGCTTTAGGAACAGGAAATATGGAGTCTATTTTCTTTAGTTCTGAGGAAGATGAGGTATTTATAATCTCTATCAGGCAAGGTGACTTGTCCCGACCCAACCCATAATGGGCTGAATGAGAGCAAAAGAAGATAAAATGGCTAGATTTTCAGATCGAGGAAACATGAATTTTAAAGAAAATCAATTTTTATTTTATATTATTCTGTAACTTATTTGGTTTTTGCTTGAACAGTCTCCCTTAAATATATTTCCATATCATTACATGAAGGTCTACTTCATTTGTTTTCTTTAATGACTGGATCGTATTCTGTAGTACAGATAGATACTTATTTAGTCATTTACTGAGTGCTGAACACATAACTCCTAGCTTCTCTGCCATACTGTTTACTGTGAATTTTTAGTTGATAATTTTATTAGATTTAGGGCTTTTCTAATATCCTTCTTCTTCTTCTTCTTCTTCTTTTTTTTGTAATGAATTGTGACTGTAAGGGCAGAATTCTTAGCACATTACCATTTAGTTTGGGATTCTTTTAATTCTAATCTCTCTGGATACTTAGCTAGATGGGCTGCGTGATTAATTTCCATTCTTCAGCCAGCCGCATCTATAAATTCTTAAATTTCAGGCTTCATTACAAAACAAACCCCAACCAATTCTAACATAACATGGCAGAGTAAGTTCATAGCAGCCCCTGAAACACTCTCATTTATATTCTAGTAAATTGCATTGGGATGTTTACCAGGAGTATGTTTGCAATCAACACCAATTTAGATGTCATGAAAAAGAGAGAAGGAATAAACTGTATTCACCTATTCTTAATCCTTTACTTCCAAATGGATGACTACACAGGTTATAGGTATAAACCACCAAATTTTAGAAACACTGCCAAGTACAGATTTTAAAAGCAGGAAGAAAATAGAAGAGGTTATTGGCAAAGGAATGGCAATAGCACTGAGAGCAGACCTCTCAAAATCAGCAACAGAAGCATGATACACTGGAAAATACCTTCAAAATGCTGACAGAAGATGCCTCTTAAACTAGAATTGTAAGTAAACTATCTTTCAAGGATGAGGTTGAAACTAAGGCTACAGAAGTTTATCCCCAAAAGACCTTCAATTCTAGAGGATATATCTCAGGAAGGAGCAAAGCAATCTCAGAGGGAAGGTCTGAGAAGCAAGAAGAGACAATGAGCAAAGAAATTGGTAATATAGGGGTAATCTAAATAAATCTTGGCAGTAAAAAACCAATAATAGTAAAAGTATTAATAACGTCTTTTCCTTTTACAGTCAGTATCTAAAACATTGGCCTATGGTAGCATGTAAGTCAGGACAGTTTCATCTAAGTTATAGTATTTTATTTTTTTATTTTATTTATTTTTTAAAGATTTTATTTATTTATTTGACAGAGAGAGACAGCCAGCGAGAGAGGGAACACAAGCAGGGGGAGTGGGAGAGGAAGAAGCAGGCTCCTAGCGGAGGAGCCTGATGTGGGGCTCGATCCCATAACGCCGAGATCACTCCCTGAGCTGAAGGCAGACGCTTAAGGACTGCACCACCCAGGCGCCCCTAAGTTATAGTATTTTAAAGTTTTTAAATTTTTCAGAAAGGTTGTCAAGCCATAGATTAACTTCAGATTTTAAGTATGCATGGTAAAACTTCAAAGATAAATAATTATTTTTAAAAGGAGCATGTAATTTCCAAACCAATGGAGGGGGATATGGAATCAGAAAAAAGCAAAACAAAACAAAACAACAAAAAAGACACAAATTGAATCACCTTTCACCACATTCAAAATGGGGGGGAAAGAAGAAAACAAATATAAAGGACGCATTAAAATGGTGGAATCAAGTCCTAATTCTGAAAAATTATAAAAAATGTAAATGGAACTCACTGATTAAAAAGCAGAGATCGGAGTGCCTGGGTGGCTCAGTCATTAAGCGTCTGCCTTCGGCTCAGAAGGTGATCCTGGCGTTCTGGGATCAAGCCCCAGGTCAGGCTCTTCTGCTGGGAGCCTGCTTCTTCCTCTCCCACTCCCCCTGCTTGTGTTCCCTCTCTCGCTGGCTGTCTCTCTCTCTGTCGAATGAATAAATAAAATCTTTAAAAAAAAAAAAAACAGAGATTGTAAGATTGATTCAAAGCCAGAATGCAATCACACGTTGTTTTGAAGAGACCGGCTTAAACAGGGGAGTCAAGGAAGTTTGAAAGTAAACATGTGCAGGAAAATCCTAACCAAAAAAACCTACGAATCTATGTTAATAACTGAAAAGAAGAGACTTTTAGGCAAGAAACATTTTTAGGGATAAAGAAGGGCTTTAAACCATAATAAAAGTTTTAATTAATTCCAGTATGATATAATGATTCTGAACTTCCATGCATTTAATATTAAATGTGTAAAGCAAGAATTGATAGAATGATAGAAATTTAAAAATTCACTCTTGTAGTGCTATTTCAATACATCTCTATCAATTATTGACAGGCCAAGGAGACAAAATATTATTTAATAAATAGAATATCCAAACAAAACTGATTTAATCGACACATATAGAACTCTGCATCAAAAAATGAGAGAATATTTCTTCTCAAGCACACGTAGATAATAAAAAATTAACCAAATATTGGGGTGCCTGGGTGGCGTGGTTGGGTAAAGTGTCTGCCTTTGGCTCAGGTCATGATCTGGGGGTCCTGGGATGAAGCCCCGGGTCGGGCTCCCTGCTCAACAGGGAGTTTGCTTCTTCCTCTCCCTCCGCCCCTCCTCCTCCCCACCCCCAGCATGTTTTCTCTCTCTCTCTCTCTTTCTCTCTCTCTCTCTGTTTCACTCTCTCAAATAAATAAAATCTTTTTGAAAAGTTAACCAAATATTGAACCTAAAGCATATTTGCACAAATCTCAAGGAATCCGTATATTCAAGGTGTTATTCTTTGACAAACAAACAATACTGCTACATATTTTAGCTGTGATCATATAATTCTGGTTATGTTAAAAATATACCTATCCCAGAGATGTATTTTGAATCATTTATGGATGGAATGACTCATGTTTAGAATTTGCTTTAAGAGTGAGAGAGGAGGAATATGGTTAAAAAAACATTGGTCATGGAGTGATAATTTATCATTTTTGAATTCAGGTGATGAGTACATATTTATGATATTATTCTGTTTTCTTTTGTGTACACTTGAAAACATCCATAATAAAACATTAATTTAAAAATATTGTCTACTGAGATGTCCTTGTCATTTTTCACCTTTAATCTGCTAATGTTGAAATTACATGAATAGATGTTTCTAATGTTAAACCTTCCACACGTTTCTAAGATAAATTCTAATTACTCATATTATTTTGTGCCACATATTCATTATTAGTTTATATTTGTCAATATTTTTAATTTGTATTTTTTCAGTTATTTTCATGAATGAAATTTCTCTTTAATTTCCCTTTCTTAACTGTCTTAACCAGTTTATTTATTATTTATTTTATTTTATGTTTTTTTAATTTTAATTCCAGCATAGTTAACATACAATGTGGTATTAGTTTCAGGTATACAATATAGTCATTCAATAATTCTATATACTACTCAGTGCTCATTGTGATAAGTGTACTCTTAATCTTCTTCACCTATCTCATCCATCGCCCCCATCCACCTCCCCTCTGGTAACCATCAGTTTGTTCTCTATAGTTAAGAGTCTGTTTTTTGATTTTATCTTCGTGGAAGGTGTAAGAGAATGGTCCAGTTTCATTCTTCTGCATGTGGCTGTCTAATTTTCCCAGAACCATTTATTGAGGAGACTGTCTTTTTTCTATTGGATATTCTTTCCTGATTTGTCAAAGATTAGTTGACCATAGAGTTGAGGGTCCATTTCTGGGTTCTCTATTCTGTTCCATTGGTCTATGTGTCTGGTTTTGTATCAATACCATGCTGTCTTGATGATCACAACTTTGTAATACAGCTTGAAGTCAGGCAATGTGATGCCCCCAGCTTTGGTTTTCTTTTTCAGCAATCCCCTGGCAATTCAGGGTCTTTTCTGGTTCCATACATCAAAATCCTAGAGGAGAAGATAGGCAATAACCTCTTTGACATTGGCCACGGCGACTTCTTTCAAGACATGTCTCTAAAGGCAAGGGAAACAAAAGCAAAAATGAACTTTTGGGACTTCATCAAGATAAAAAGCTTTTGCACAGCAAAGGAAACAGTCAACAAAACTAAGAGGCAACCGACAGAATGGGAGAAGATATTTGCAAATGGCATTACGGATAAAGGGCTGGTATCCAAGATCTATAAAGAACTTCTCAAACTCAACACCCCCAAAAAATAATCCAGTCAATAAGTGGGCAGAAGACATCAACAGACACTTCTCCAAAGAAGACATACAAATGGCTAACAGACACATGAAAAAATGTTCAACATCACAGGCCATCAGGGAAATACAAATCAAAATCACAATGAGATACCATCTTACACCAGTTAGAATGGCAAAAATTAACAAGACAGAAAACAACGAGTGTTGGCGAGGATGTGGAGATAGGGGAACCCTCTCACTGTTGGTGGGAATGCAAGGTGGTGCAGCCACTCTGGAAAACAGCATGGAGGTTCCCCAAGACGTTAAAAACAGAGCTACCCCACAACCCAGCAATTGTACTACTAGGTATTTACCCCAAAGATACAGATGTAGTGAAAAGAAGGGGCACATGCACCCCAATGTTCATAGCAGCAATGTCCACGATAGCCAAACTGTGGAAGGAGCCAAGATGCCCTTCAACAGATGACTGGATAAAGAAGATGTGGTCCATATTTACAATGGAATATTACTTAGCTATCAGAAACGATAAATGCCTACCATTTGCATCGACACAGATGGAACTTGAGGGGATTATGCTAAATGAAATAAGTCAAGCAGAGAAAGACAATTATCATATGGTTTCACTCATCTGTGGAACATAGGGAGTAGCGCAGAGAACCACAGGGGAAGAGAGGAAAACTGAATGGGAAGAAATCAGAGGGGGAGACAAACCATGAGAGACTATGGACTCAGGGAACCGAACTGAGGGTTACAAAAGGGAGGGGGTGGGGAATGGGGTAACCAGGTGATGGGTATTAAGGAGGGCACGTGTGGTGATGAGCACTGGGTGTTATATGCAACTAATGAGTCGCTGAACACTACCTCAAAAACTAATGATGTGCTATATGTTGGCTAATTGCAAAATATTGTTGGCAACATTTCGTTCTTTTTTTATAGCCGAGTAAGATTTTGTTATGTGCAAATCCCTTGCTGATTTTAAATTGGTATTTGTATTTTTATTGTCGAGTTGTAAATTATTTTTTATATATTCTCAATACTCTCTTCTTATCAGATATATGCAAATACAGTCTTCCATTCTGTGGGTTGTCTTTTCACTTTTCATTTGTGGAAAACCCTGTGCTCTTTGAAAAAGTTCTTCGTATTTATAAAGTCCAATTTATTTTTTTCTTTGGTTGCTGTGCTTTTGGAATCATATCTGAGAAACAGTTGCATAGTCCAAGATCACAGAAATGTTGCCTATATTTTCTTCTAAGAGTTTATAGTTTTAGCTTACATGTAGGTCTTCGATCCATTTGAGTTAATACTTCAATATGTGTATATTCTTTTCCATGCAGCTATCCAGTGGTGTCAGCACTATGTTCCCATTGAATGGTCTTAGCACCCTTGTTGAAAATCAATTGCCCATGGTTGTCTGGGTTTATTCCTGAACTCTCAATTCTATTCCATTGATACCTATCCATTTTTAAAGAGAGCTGTATTAAATCTACTGTGATTTTGGTACTGATCATTTCTCCTTATATACTGAAAAATAAGTAAGTAATATATATTAAAATGGGGTTGAGTTCATTAAGCAAAGAACACAGTCTTTGGAAGATAAAGCCTTGAATGCATGAGAGTTTGCAGTAATGGGAGAGCAGGGGACATAGGTTATGTGCGCGATCGAATTTCATGCCAAGAAGAGCAGCAGCTGGAGGCAGCATAGTGACTGGGTTCCAGCTGCAAGTTTGAGCACCGGCTGCAGGTCCCACTGCAGAAGTAGGTTCCTGAATGTTTCATCTCAGAGCCCGAAATGGTCAAGAAGCTGTCCATTCTTGTTCCCCTGAACTGAGCTGTCAGTTTTCCATTTCTGGTCAACTCACCAGCCTTATATAAGGCTATCAAGAGGACAAGGCCTTCCCCGGGATCCTGCTTGAACCACAGCAAGGAGCTGAATATGCTCAAGGAAGTGCAGTTCATGGAGACATTCTCTCCTTCCTGAAGGGACTCAGACTGAGGACTCTGATTCAGCTGCTGGCCACTCACCCCTGTTTAGAAAGACAAAAGAAGGTATTTGAAATCATTTTTAGATCACCTTTGTTGGAGCCATGATGGACACCCTTCCCGAACTCCCCAGTCCTACCGCTGTGCTTTTTTCTTTCCTCCCTCCCTCTCCAGCTTTTCTCCTCCTGTGTCTCTATTTTCATGGATCTGGATAAAACCTCACCTCTTGCCCTCACAGAATCTCCACCCCTTTAGAATTCTCTGTGCGAGACTCAGAAACCCCCAAAACTCACATGTCAGCTGCATCCACAGGAATATTAATAAACCTTCAAGGAGCAGGGTCATCGCACGTCCTTCAAAGAATTATTTCCTAAAAGGGTTTTTGCTTCAAGAAACTCCTCTTAGCTTAGAGTAACACTATAAATACCATCGTGATGTGAAAATGTCTGTTCTGTATCAGCCAATCTGATCTCTAACTAGAGGTTTCTCTGAGTTTTGAGCCAGTCTTGGAGGTGAACTATGAATGGAGACACTGCCCCCTTATGACTAGTCACTAGATTGCTGTTCCTTCATGCCACTCTTGGAGAGTTGTAAAAATAATCCTATTTCCCCCCTTCATTTGATGAACCTTTATTGAGTACCCACAATCTGCTGGGGAAATATGCAGACATGAACAAGACAGATTTAGTATTAAAACAGGTTTAGGATTAAGCACGGTGAATCAAAGACATATTTTTTCCTCTGTGCCTCTCTCAGAACCCACTGAAATGAGAGTAAACATTTTTTTTTAAAGTTATGAACCCCAAAGGACCTAAAGAACAGGCAAGGGATGACAGATGTAGATGTTTTGGGGACTGAGAGTGAATGGACAAGTGGTAACTGGTTTAGCCAACTGAAGAAAGTTGAATCCTAAGTGCCCACAGAGGGGAATGCCAACAAAAATCCAGGTGTTCTAAGAGTCTCAAGAATTTGGGCTTTTGATACGTCAGGAGATCAGAGTGAGGAGTGCAGGGTAAGGGGACTTTAAACAGAATGTATCGGGTCTAAAGTAAAACAGTATAAAGTACAGTTATACTCTCAGATCTCCCATCCTAACCTGGAAACGTCAGGTGTCCACTCCTTCCCACCTGCTTTCATGGGGGGAAAAAGCCTATTTTTCTGAAGATATTGAATAAAGAGACATATAAGAGTCTGGGTTACTAGGCTCAGTTGAGAGTGAGCTGAGGCAAACACTTAAAAACAAGGAACCAGAGCCTTCCTCCCTTCATTCACATCCCAGATTTATATCCCGCTAAGTATGAATGAACATCTGGGATCACTAGGCATTTGAAAACATTACCTTAATGTGAAATGCAGGACAAAAACCAAAAGAGAAAAGGACCCGACAGAGACAATGCAGGAAGAAGGTTACTGTTGCTTATTAACATAGTCATGTGAACATTCTGACTCTTTTTTAAAGAAACAGATAAAACTCTGAATAATAGCAGAACTCCATTTTTACAGAATGGAATTTTAGAGGGGAAGTTTCATCTTTAAGAAAAAAATTGAGGGGTACCTGGGTGGCGCAGTCCTTAAGCGTCTGCCTTCGGCTCACGGCCTGATCCCAGTGCTCTGGGATCGAGCCCCACATCAGGCTCCTCCTCTGGGAGCCTGCTTCTTCCTCTCCCACTCCCCCTGCTTGTGTTCCCTCTCTCGCTGGCTGTCTCTCTCTGTCAAATAAATAAATAAAATCTTTAAAAAAAAATTGATCTGGCAACTTGGAGTTTCAAATGCCTAGGATCTGGGCTGAGTGCCTGAGGAATGCCTTGAAGCTTCTGTCCTGATTTACATAAATGAGCTTCCACCATGTCCTGACCACCATGTTCTATCTCATTGGGCATCTCAGACTTGGAAGAGCAGGGAAATCTCTTTCTGTTTTCCTGAGTCTCTTTTTCTTCTAGGGTCAATGCTAATTTTAGGTCTAGGTTTGCCAGAGAGTAACTTCTGCGTGTATATTTACCTTGTTTCTTCTGTATTCCTACCTAGTGAGTATGCTTTCTAAAGCAAAAATACTGATAACCTGACATTCTCCTCTTCCTCCCTCCCTCCCTACTTCTTTCTTTCTTTTTTCTTTCTTTCTTTCTTTCTTTCTTTCTTTCTTTCTTTCTTTCTTTCTTTCTTTCTTTCTTTCTTTCCTTTCCCTTCCTTCCTTCCTTCCTTCCTCCCCTTCCCCCTTCCTTCCTTCTTTCCTTCTTTTCTTTCTTTCTTTCTTTCTTCTCTCTCTCTTTCTTCTTTCTTTCTTCCTTTCTTCCTTTCCAAGCTCTATACCCAATATGCAGCTTGAACTCACAACCCTGACATCAGGAGTCACGTGCTCTACCAACTGAGCCAGCCAGGTGCCCCTTCTTTCTTTTTTAATGACTCTGCAACATTTTATTGAAGTAATGCATTTTTTTAAAAGAGAAAAAAGCAAACAGAATAAACAAAAAACCAAGACATTTCCATTTAGATAAAAACAAATTTGCATGAATGTGATCTCTCTTCCTGGCATGTGGGCTGCACAGAGATAACAGGTCAAGTCGATCCGAGATCTCCTGCCCCTTGTGATCATCGTGGTTGCTGCTGCAGTCTCCCTGATGATGAGCAGCTGTTCCAGACTCCACGAAGACCTGCTGTCTCAGCCTCGAGAGTGTCCACATTTTCTTGAGAATTCTGGCAGTCTACTTCTGTCCCCTAACAGAGCATAGGCCAGGTAGTAGTGCATGACAGATGACAGTGAGCATCGGGATAAACATGGCATATATTTCTGGATAATGAATTTAAAGCTTTTGCTTTTCTTTTCTTTGTATATCAAAAAAAATGAGAGCATATTACAGAACATAACACATGAATTTTAAAGATAGTACATGAGATTTCGAAGAGGGAGCATATATATATAGGAGACCTCATCTCACGGGCTTGCAAGAATACAGCCTCATTCTCCTGGCTGTTAGCAAGAATTTGTAGGAAAAATTTTAAAAAACACTAAGCTTAATCAGAAGACTCATATATGTCTTCAGTGTGCAAACTACAGTAACCTAAGAAATACAGTCGCTATGAATTCTAACTTAATTGTTCAGATGATCTTCCAATTAGAGTTAATCTCCTGGAAGATCAAGGGTAGCAAATGGCTGTAGCGAGCTTGTACGGAAAGAAAACTCTGCCATAAAAGGATGGATCATTACTATTTAAAGTTGGAGAAGAAGGAAGACGCCAATCAGGAACCCCAACAAAACAAAATGAAGTAAATATGAGGGGCCACCACTCTGAAGTGCAGGAAACTGACACAGCTTTAGGGCTGCATCCATTGTCCCAGGGGAAAGAGTTGAGACTCAACAAAGGTCTAGCTCAGTTGTCTGGTAGGGCCAGGAGGAGCACAGTGACCCGATTCCATCATTTTCTGATATGCTTTTTACAGAAATGAGTACAAAGCACAACCTGCCCCCTGGCTGCAGTTCGGTGGGCAGTGGCCATAAGACAATGTGGTCAATGGCACGACTGAAAGGAAATGGGCAAGGTGAGGACGTGCCACGGGTAGGCAAGCGGCCTCTGTGTCTCTGTGGTGGCTGTGGCCTCCAATGTGCTTCCCCAGGATTCAAGTTCTCAAAAGCATTCCTTGATGGAATCTCTTCTCACTCTCAGTTTTCTCATAAGTAAGATGCAGATAATCATATCTGCCATTCTATGCCTTTTATTCTATTAACTCTAAGTGGGGTATGGTGCTTTAAGGGTTGTGTATCGCACGCACCTATCACAATGATGGTACGGAGATGGTGTCTATCTTAGACAACAGACACTACAAATTCTTATGTGTAGTGTCAAACAGTAGAATTTCTGTCCTTGTTCTTTGCTGGATCGTATTCTCCTGAACAAATTTGAGTAATAATGTATTTTTTAACAAATTCTTGCAGTGTGGTGCCTGCACCCTCGCCCGTGGGAACTGTCCTACACACGGGCAGCTGGCCTGCACTATGGTTTAGCGGCGTGGGAAACAGCATTGACTGTGAGACGTCCTTCCTCTCCAACTGTCACCGTAAGTGAAAGTGTACCAGTTGAGGTGACTTCCTTTGAATCTCCTCCAACATTCCCTTTTCAAATACAAGCAATCCAGGGAGTGCTCATCTAGAATGTGGCATTAAGGGGGCGCCTGGGTGGCGCAGTCGCTAGGCATCTGCCTTCGGCTCAGGGCATGATCCCGGTGCTCTGGGATCAAGCCCCACATCAGTCTCCTCCACTGGGAGCCTGCTTCTTCCTCTCCCACTTGAGTGGCTGGGCTGGGAGGCTGTGATACGCAGGGAACTCTGGGGCTTTTTCTCATCCAACGTGGCCATCATTTCTTCATGACTCTTTTCTTCCCCATTTTTCCATAACATCATCAAGGAGATTAGACCTTCACTATTCTTTTGCCTGAACCAGCACAGGGCGTAAACAGGCTGTGAGGAACTGCAGTTGATGGTGAAATCTTCTCCCTCGTGGATGACCATGGACTGCGGACCCTGCTGCAGTTCTTGGCTACTGACCCCTGTTCAAAAAGACGATGTAGAGAAAATGCAGGTGACCACGTAAGATCTTCATGCTCATAGGAGGGATGGTTTTTCTCTGCCCCCTCTTTAAGTCACAGCAACATTATCAGATCAACATGGAATATTGTCTATCTTTTCAGCATGTATCTGGCTCTCAAACAGGCCTCCCTGGGACAGAATATGACTCAGTCCCTGCTTTCAGGGAGCTGCCAGCATCCCCTGACTCTCCCAGACTAACTCCATACTTACAGGCTGCCTGCAACTCTAATATCCCTAGGAGTACTTGCAGGAGAGTGTCCATCCTCTGGCTCCTCGGAAGCCAGCCCAATCGGGTGTTCTCGAATGAGCTTCCCCAGCACAGGTTACTTGAGCTCAGCAGGGTCTCCCTGACGCAGGACACTGCACTGGTCAGGGAGACCAGACCTGGTTTCCTGTTCCTCCAGCGCTGCAAACTCAGACTCAAATACTTTTTGAACACTGCCACCTTTTGGCCAGACTGAGAAATACTGAATAATGGGTGACCTCTAGAATTAATTTACATAGATGAGGTACATTTATTTATTGCAACGAGTACGGTATTTATTATCGGATATCGAAAATACCTCGCCACTTTTGCATGCTTGAAACAGTTCCCGCTTTGTAATTAAAAGAAAGTGAAAAAATCTGCTCTCTAGAACTGAGTAATTGTTTTTCAACATTAGGTCTGCCTACTTTTGATTTTAGTCTTATAAAAAACTACCTTATGGAGGCATACTCAATATGACATATAAAAAATTGCGTATATTTAAAATATACAATTTGAGGACCCCTGGATGGCAGTCCATTAAGCATCTGCCTTTGGCTCAGGTCATGATCCTAAGGTCCTTGCTCCGTGGGGAGTCTGCTTCTACCTCCCCCTGCTTGTGGTCACTTGCTCTCCGATAAATAAATAAATATAATCTTAAAAAAAGGAAATGTAAGAGTTTTAAAGATATATATTGTAGATACAGGTCTTTCTAGATATACATTTTGTAAAGATTTTCTCCTAGTCTCTGTCTTTTGTTTTCTATTTTCTTAACAGTGTCTTTTAAAGAGCAAACATTTTTGGGGCGCCTGGGTAGTGCAGTTGTTAAGCGTCTGCCTTCGGCTCAGGGCGTGATCCCGGTGTTGTGAGATCGAGCCCCACATCAGGCTCCTCCGCTGGGAGCCTGCTTCTTCCTCTCCCACTCCCCCTGCTTGTATTCCCTCTCTCGCTGGCTGTCTCTCTCTCTGTCAAATAAATAAATAAAATCTTTAAAAAATAAATAAATAAAGAGCAAACATTTTTAATATTGTGAAGTCCTGTGTACTGATTTTTTAAAAGCCCACTTTATTGAGGTATGATTGACATACAAAATGCTGTATATATTTAATGTATATAACTAGATGAGTTTGGAGACAAGTCTATGCTTGTGAAACGGTCATCACAATTAATGCCATGGTTTCCTCCAAAAGTTTCCTAGTCCTCTCTGTTTTTATATTTTATTTTTTGTGAAAGGAACCCTGAATATAGATCTACACCGTTAGCAAATTTTATTTTAAAGATTTTATTTTTAACAAATAATCTCTATACCCAACGTGGACTCAAACCTACAACCCCGAGATCAAGAGTTGCACGCTTTACTGAACTGAGCCAGGCAGACGCCCCTGCAAATTTTACAGTATACAATACAATATCGTTAACTGTAGGCGCTGTGCTGGATAGTGGATCTCAAGCATATATTCGTCTTGCATAAATGAAACTTTACACCCTTTGACCAACACCTTCCCATTTATCCTCTCCCCAACCCCTAGTAACCACCCCATTCTATCCTTTGCCACTATGAATTTGACTATTTTAGATCTGTCATATAAGGGGATCATGTAGTATTTGCTCTTCTGTGTTCGGCTTACTTCATTTAGCATGTTTTCCAGGTTCATCCATGTTGTCACAAATGACAGGACTTTCTTCTCTTTGTAAAGGCTGAACCACATTCTACTGTATGTAAATACTACACTTTCCTTATCCATTCATCTGTCCACGGACATTTAGGTGGCTTCCATGTCTTGGCTATTGTGAATAATGCTGCAATGAATACGGGAATACAGATATCTTTGAGAGCCTGATTTCAATTCCTTTGTATATATACCCAGAAGTAAGGTTGCTAGATCATATGGTAGTTCTATTTTTAATTTATATAGATTTTTGAAATCTTACGTCATGTATCCTTTGTTTCATAATTAACTAATCTTTGCCAAACCCATGGTATCTAAGATTTTCCCCAGTGCTTTATTCTAGAAGCTCATAGTTTTAGCCCTCTCATTTAGATCTTTGATCTATTTGGAGTCAAATTTATATAGTGTGAGCTAAAGGTTAAAGTTTATATTTTTGAACATGGCTATCAACTTTTCAAGCATGATTTTAAAAAGATTATTTTTTCCTCATTGAATTGTTATGGTACTTTTATTGAAAATCAACAGATTTTATATGTGTGAGTCTATTTCTGAAACTTTTATTCTGTTCCAATGTTGTATTTGTCTATCTTTACATCAATCCTATAATTTCTCAATTACATCTTCATAAAAACAATTTAGTATCAGTAGTGTTCGTTCCTCAAATTTGTTGTTCCTTTCAAAATGTTTTTATTAACATAGTCCTTTTTAATTTTCATGCATATCTGACAATCCTTTTGTCAATTTCTACAGAACTTTCTGCTGGGATTTTTATTGGTATTACATTAAATCTATACATCAATTTGGATTAGAAGATCCATATTAAGATGTTAATTCTCAGGTGGTGTAGTTGGTTGGGCATCTGACTCTTGGTTTCAGCTCAGATCATGACCTCAGGGGCATGAGATCAAGCCCCACCTCCAGCTCCGTGTTCAGCTGGAGTCTGCTTAAGATTCTCTCTCCCTCTGGCCTTCCTGCTCATTCTCTCTCCCTCTCTCCCTCAAATAAATAAATAAATCTTAAAAAAATAAAACAAAATGTTAATTCTCTCCAAATTGATTTGGAATAAGTATGTGCAATATATATAACAGGCAAAGTAATGTTCATTTTATTAAAATAATTTTTACAAATAAACAAGAAAAAGACAATCTATAAAAGTGCAAACATACAGGGTAAGTTGTTCAACTGCTCTCGTAATCAGGAAAATGCAACGATACTAACAAAATACTCTCAAGTTGTCTAAAATCTAAAAAAGACTGAAATAGTGCTAACCAAGATGCAGGGAAATAGGTTTCCTATATGCTGTATTTTGCAGTGTAGATTGTTAGAACCATTTTGGAAGGCAACTTTTCAATACCAGTAAAAATATAACATTAGGGGAATTCTTTGACCCAGCAACTTCACCTCTAAGAATTCATCCATGTATAAATATATGTATATAAATCATATGTATATATATTTGTTGATTTGTGATTCTGATTATAACTAAGAGAAGTAAAACATTTAAATATTATTAGGAAGTGTGCAAGTTAATTAAATTTTTATACAAGCATATGATAAAGTCCATATGTGCATGTGTATGTATATGAACACATCTCAAAAATACATTTTTAGAGGTGCGGAGGGGGGCTCTCAGTCAGTTGAGCATCAGACTTTTGATTTCGGCTCAGGTCCTGATCTCTGGGTCATGAGATCGAGCTCTATGTCAGGCTCCAGCCTCAGCGGGGAGCATGCTTGAGATTCTCTCTCTCCCTCTCCCTCTGCCCCTCTCCTGGCTTGCATGCTCTCTCTCTCTTTCTAAATAGACAAAATCTTTAAAAAGAAATCAGAGGGGGAGACGAACCATGAGAGACTATGGACTCAGGGAAACAATCTGAGGGTTTCAGAAGGGACGTGGGAGGGGTGGTGGGGTAGCTGGGTGATGGGTGTTAAGGGCACATGTTGTAATGAGCACCGGGTGTTATATGCAAATAATGAATCATGGAACACTACATTAAAAACCAATGATGTACTGTATGGTGACTAACATAACATAAAAAAATAAAATAAAATAAATACATTTTAAAATAAAAAAATAAAAAGCTGCAGAAAAATACACCTGATATGATCCAATTTATGTAAGAAAATTGGGTATTTATGTGAGCACCCTTATAAATGAAAAAGTCTGTGATTGTCAAGACATACTCCAAACTGCCAAAATGGGTTATCACAGGTATTGAAAAGGAAATGGAGAGGAGGTGGGGAGAGTCAGATTGGGCTTTCAGGCTTGACTTTACATCCTTATGTAGTAACTTGAGTCTTTTAGAATAAGAAAAGATTTGTGTGGGGTTTTTTTTGTGGGTGTGTAATAATAATATTTCAACATAAATTCTAAAAATGAAATTAAATTCCAAATATTTGTCCGTTATTTATCCCATTCCCCAAATTGTCTGTATCCCAGTGATGTGTGTGCTACAGATAAGAAACTTTTTTTCAAGGGCAAATGACTCAGTTTCTGAAATGCATTCCCATGTCTGAGGAGTGGGAAGGGTTAATATGATGCAATATCCAGAGCCTGGGCACCTCTTAGGGTCTGAATGAAGAAAGTCTTTGGGACAACCCGTGGTTGTTCTCACCTATTTCAGGGAGACCTATATAGAAAGCAACATTTGATTAAGACAAAGAGCTATGGCAAGTTCTCATCTCCTTTTCCCTTTATTGCAGGTTTACAATTGTGTCTCTTAGTTTCCTTGCGAGCTTTTTAGTCCCTCCCTTTGATAACGTAAGCTCTTCTTCCTCATCCTCTTTGTTCCTTCTATCCTTTCCTCTTTGACTCCTGCACTATCTTCACTCTACTCTTTCCCCTTTTCTCCTTTACTTCGCTTCCATTGGGCTCCTGCTCATTCTTGTGCAGTGGCCTCTGGCGATGGCGGCTGCGGCTTCCCTTCCACCACCAGGCAGATAGGGTACGGGGGCGGCCCCATCTGTGCCAGTGTGCCTCTCTCAGGATGCAGTAGTACATACCAGCATCTCCCAGGGTGCCCCGCGGCAGAATCAAGGTACTGGACTGTAGCTACTGCGACGATCAGAGTGGCCTTTCCATCAGTCACATTGTCTTTTAGACCACGAATCATGTACTCTGGACCCTGGTTGGGAATCTGTTGATACCAATATATATACTCATTTCCACTGATTGTGGAATGGTTACAAGGCAGGTGGACAGGCTCTTCTTCAGTACTCTCCATTGCATTTGGCTGTGTGGTCTTAGCATCACTCATAATACCTGAAGGGTTGAGAAACAATAGATTAGCTCTGGTTTGTCAAATGTGGGTACCTCTAAGGTCAGGTTCACAAGCACTCCCAGAACTCTCGTCTCTGGCCTTACACCAAAACTTGAGCATTGTGGTGTGTGTTACATAGGGCAAGAGAAATATTACTTGTATTTATTATTGAGCAATCCAGATCCACAAGGCCAAAGATAAATTTCTGTGTTCCATGACCATTGGGCTCAATGAACTCAAACCTCCTTACAAGCCTGAGAGCTGTGAGACTCGGGAGATCTTCTGTGAAGAGTGGATCTGATCAGCCCCTCACGATGATATTCAGACTCTCAAGAGAAACCCATAGACACACAGAAAAGTATAGATGCAATTTTTTTCTAGCAGTGTAGTAAATACAGTGGAAGAAGGAGAAGTAGCAGATACCTGTTTTTTGTCTTTAGCAATGAAAGTCATCCTTATTAGACCCAGATCACTTACCTAAAGTTAGGAGAAGAGCGATTCCTGTTAGTGATCTCATAGTTCCAGTGCAAACCAGGGTCCCAGGTCTCAGAGCTCAGGGTTTGTATCTTAACCTAGGTTGGGAGATGTCCCAGCCACAGCATAGCAGCCACTAACATAGCTTTTTCTCAGGCAACTTTCAATTTGGGTGTTCCCCAGCCAAGCATCGGCTAAGGAAGGAGCAGTCTCTTGGTTGGGTCTACTCCCATCCTTAGGATTCAACAAAAAATTTGAAGAGAGCTAAGAATGTTTTCCCAATGTCTAGCCCTAAGTCAGAGGGTTTACACTGAGATCCTTTTCAAGGTTCAAACTCAAATAAGCCACGTCTGAGTGAATCTGAATGAGCAAAATCATCCCCAAGGAGATTATTTATCTTGCGTTTGTGGTATAAGGCAAAATCCACCACCAATTTGTGGCTTGATGTTCCATTGAGTTGGTATGAAATGTCCTTTAATCTAAGAAACCTATGTTGAGCCCTGGATGGCAAAAGGAAGCAGAGAATTCCTATCCATATTCCCAGCCACAGCAAGCACACCTCAAGAGCTATACTAAACAATATAACTTCAAAAGTTAGAGACTTCTTTCTGTTAAAAAGAAATGATCATGGGGCACCTGGGTGGCACAGCGGTTAAGTGTCTGCCTTCGGCTCAGGGCGTGATCCCGGCGTTACGGGATCGAGCCCCACATCAGGCTCTTCCGCTAGGAGCCTGCTTCTCCCTCTCCCACTCCCCCTGCTTGTGTTCCCTCTCTTGCTGGCTGTCTCTATCTCTGTCAAATAAATAAATAAAAAATCTTTAAAAAAAAAAAAGAAATGATCATAAATATTTGCAACTCTGTGACAAAAATATTTGCAACTCTGTGACAAAAATATTTGCAACTCTGTGACAAAAATAACTTCATAGCTGTATGATGCTACGGTGTTCAGTTTACCAGGAAAAGACAAAATTGGAATCTAGTCTAAGAGTCAAGGTGCCTAGTATTCAGGTCTCCCATGCTGGCTCCAGCAATGATGTTTCAAGCAACTTCCAGATAGGCATTGATGGATGCCTCTGGTCTTAATACAGGAACCAATGACTTGAGTGGTACTTATTCCTATCCCACCGGAGCCCCTCTTTAACACATATTTTCTCATCTCCATGCCCATGCCTAGTGGTGGCATGCATCGGGGCCACTAAAATGAAAGAAGGCATGAGAACAGATGATTTGAAATGAAGCCATTTTCCAAGAAAGGTGGAAATAAACATAAAAGAGTCTCCCTGTTTATTCTCAAAAATGGTTGTTAATAAAGAAATGGGATAGAATAAAATTAAAATTACTCATCCTTCTCTGCTATAATAACTAAGCTTATCACTCTACTAGATGAACCAATGTTTGGCCATTAAAAATTAAACTATGAATCACCTCTCTCTTTTCTTCCTATGAGTGGTCAGCTCTTTACTTTGGGGAAGAGGTTTGCCTGTGTCCTTGAAGCTGTGCACACACTCCATGTGAGATTATAGGAAGTGACAAAGGTGACAAAGAGGAGGAAAATAAACTTTTTGTACAACTCAGTGATAACCTCCCCCTCACTCCGGAAGGAGCACTGGTTTGCAGGTGTAACAGCTCCCTCTTGTGACTATATATGAACTCCTTTACTTAGAACTGGGAACCAAATCAGTCCACAGTCTCTTTCTTTCTTTCTTTCTTTCTTTCTTTCTTTCTTTCTTTCTTTCTTTCTTTCTTTCTTTCTTTCTTTCTTT